>NC_056732.1:25256692-25309192 GCF_019279795.1 Protopterus annectens | reverse complement strand
TGTATTGAGAAGGTTTGCTTGGTTACATTACCAGAATTTTTCTGAGGATTTAATTAAAAAGAGATTTTTGAATACCGCTTTAAGTTCTGAATTTATGTTTGGTCCTTTTGCTACCTAGATTCTCAAACAATGGGATGATGGATGTAAATTCATGCATGTGGTGTCTACAATGTTTCACATTCCCAGGTTCTCCCCTAACAAGTGGTCCATCTTCAAAGGGCAGAACAAACAAAAATCCCAGCCTAAAAAAGAGTCAAGAGTACCAAGAGGTAATGGGAGGAGGGTAATGCTTCCAAATTTAATAAAAGATGTTTCTTTCCCAAAGAAGATCTTGCCCCTGCTAAAGAATCACAGGACAGCCCACTCCACTTTCCTGTCCATCCTCCCATTTCTCCTTCCCACAGGCATTAGCTCATTCCAGCATCCTGGCCACAAATAGTTTCAGACAAGTGGTGCTGAGGATAATTCACTGAGGATACAGTTGGCAGTGGACAGAAAATTCTCTTCCCTTCAGGGAAATTCCCTACACCCTCCAGAACAGACATGTCCATTCTCCCTCTGGTACTCCTTCACTTTTCAAGTTGCAAGCAGATGTCATAGAACCAGTTCCTGCACCACAAAAAGGAAAAGGATGTTACACAAGAATATTTTTGATATGCAAAAAGGAACTGTCATGGAGACTAGTGTCAGATTTGTGTACCTAAATACCCTTCTAAAAGTACCCATGTTCAAAATACTCACCCTGCAGATGGTCCTGTCTCTTTTTCTGGACCACTGTTTCATGGTAACTTTACATCTAAAATATGCTTGTCTTCACACAGAATACTCACCCTGCAGATGGTCCTGCCTCTTTTTCTGGACCACTGTTTAATGGTGACTTTACATCTAAAGTTTGCTTGTTATCACATACCAGCTGCTGAACCTACTAATGTTTTGTCTCACACCCTCACAAAGATCGTTTTCCTGGGGTGTATGATGGACACAGAAAAAGGTATGGCCTGTCTAGCAGAAGCTATAATACTGTCTGTTCAGAACATTTTCAGGGATTTCTATCTTCAAGAAGCTGTCTCTCTGCAAGACAGTTTCTCAAAATTTTAGGCTTCATGGCATCAGTGATCCTCATGACACCACTAACCAGAGTCCACAAGGGAATGATTCAGTGGTACATAAAAATAAAGTTGGCTTCAACTTCTGCTTCTCTTGAGTTCCAGATACCAGTGCTGGATTTTGTGAAACGAGAGTTACAGTGGTGGAGGGGTCAGATGTCTATCAGTCCAGGCTTGCCTTTCTTCCTCCATACCTTAGTTTAGTCAGTCTGGATGGACTTGATAGATTTTGAATGGGGAACAGTTCTAGTGCAAGGCTAATAGATTCCTAAGGACACTATAAAGCACATAAATATCAAAGAAATGTTACAGAGATTCAGACCTTAAAAGTTCTTCACCAGTTATGGTCCTCAGGTTCCCTTTTATTGGCCACAGATAATACTACAGTCATGTGGTACCTGAATAAACAAGGGGTACATGGCCATACCCTCTTTGCCAGTTGGCAGTGATTGCCTAAGAGCTAGCATTACAGCATTCTTTGATGCTTTAAGCTTCATACATCGTGTCAGAGCAAAACATAGTGACAGACAGACTAAGCAGATCCCGAACGGATCCTCTTGAGTGGAAACTCAGAAGACAGAGGTCTGCCTGGATTTTTTCCAGTTATGGGGAATACTTGAATTCTGTTTGAGACATCCTTACATCAATGCTTGGAGGACAGAAGCTTTCTCATTCCCTTGGACAGGAGTGTTCCTTTATGCATTTACACCCTTTCCATCAATACCAAAGGTACTTCTGAAGATTCAGAAAAAAATTACCAAAGATTGCAGGCACCCTGGATGATTTTGTCTGGATACCTTTAAGGAACTTGTTCCATGAGGATGTGCAGCAAGTACTGAAGGAGGCAAGAAAACCTGCAACTAGAAAATGTTTGTTTATAAGTGGAAGAGGTTTTCTAGAAAGTGTCTATCTGATATCAGAGGGCGCAGTAAGTTGTTTACTCCTCTAGTTTTAAAATATTTGTGTTAGCTTCTCAACAGTGGCTTGTTTTTTGCATCTTTCAAGGTATATGTTATAGTCATCTCAGCTTGTGTGCCCATGGATCCCTCTCTTTTGTAGTCAGTTTATGAAAGGTGTATTGCACTTGAGACCCCCCCCCCCCCCGAAAGAAAAAATCCTCCTCCTTGTAATCTCAACTCTTTTCTTGAAAACCTGACTTTATTTCCTTTTGAATCTACCTTTCCGGCTTATTTGAGGCATAGAAAACTGTTTTGCTTAGTGCTCTGACATCTGCAAGGTGAGTATCTGATCTGCATGCTCTCATGGAGGGCTCTGATTTTCCACAAGGACAGGGTTGTTTTGCACATTAATGCTTCTTTTGTGCTAAACGTTGTTTCTGAATTTACCCTGAGTCTAGCCATCAATCTCGCAGTTTTCTTTCTGAAATCTAAAAACAAGACAGAGAAGATTTGGCATACACTGGATGTGCACAGGCAGATCAGGGGGTATATATCATATCATTGAGTGACCACATTGTCGACTGGCATCTCATCGACAGTACAGTCTGTTGAGCCTTTCTGAGATCACGTTTTGGTAGTGATCAGGAAATTTGCCCCTTTCCCCCACTGTAGTGCAATCTCGGCATTGGCATATGTAAATGTCCTTCTATTCTCATGTTGCAGTATTCATAACTGTAGGGAGGTTGCTGCCTGCAGCACCAGACATCCGGCCAGTATACCAAAGTCTTAGGAGCAGGGGTAAATTCTACATTGCTTGTCAGGGCCATAAACCGATGTCGGCTATAAAAGTGACATCTCCACGTACCCCCTTCAGAACTTTTCTGCCGCAGTGATCTATGGACCTCTGATTGCCAGCTCCGGGGATCAGTTTGTTTGTTTCGACTGTCTGATACAGATAAGTACCCCTTTGGGTTTTTTGTTACCTTCTTATTGCTTTTCAAACATACATGTCAGCAAGGAAGGGGAAGTGTGCTTGTGGAAGACAAATTCCACATAAGGACAAGCATAAGTGCTTATCCTGTTTAGGTCAAGGCCACGACAATACATCTTGCGATATTTGCAAGTCTTTTGTACCTAAAATGCTTTGCAGCCATCTGGTTGCCTTAAAGCTTTATTTAGAAAACCAGAGGCTCTGCCATCTAGCATGAGGCATGGAGGGTGAGGTAGGTATCTCCGACGAGCTGCCTCGGAAGAAGGCCAAGAAAGTTAGGCCTAATGCCCTTGCTGCACCTCAGGAGTCCAGTGAGACTCTCGAGGTGGATGTTAGGCCAAGGTCTCATTGTACACCCATTTTACATCTAGAACCAGGAACCATGGTGGAAGCCAGTTCACAGAGTATGTCTGCTGAGGTTGATCAGCCTTCAGCGTCTGATTGTGAGGGGGGAACCACAGCTTGGGGCATCAGAGGGGCCTACTCTAGCCTTTCCATCCTCCCAGGTGTCGGCCTGTAAGTCACCACATCCTTGTACTCCTCTAAAGGGGAAACAAAAATTAAAACTTGGGGAACATAGAAAAGCTGAACCAGCTCCTGGATGGGACGTTTTTTTCCAAAATCTTTTCAGGGCCTTCCAGGCTCTCCAATCTCCGGTACCTCTACCAGCCCCTCCACGTGTGCAGGCATTCTCGTCCTCTAATGAATCACTTACCTGTTGTTCGTACCTCTACCAGCCCCTCCACGTGTGCAGGTATTCTCTTCCTCTAATGAATCACTTACCTGTTGTTCGTACCTCTACCAGCCCCTCCACATGTGCAGGCATTCTCGTCCTCTAATGAATCACTTACCTGTTGTTCGTACCTCTACCAGCCCCTCCACGTGTGCAGGTATTCTCTTCCTCTAATGAATCACTTACCTGTTGTTCATACCTCTACCAGCCCCTCCACGTGCAGGTATTCTCTTCCTCTAATGAATCATTTACCTGTTGTTCGTCCCTCTACCAGCCCCTCCACGGTGCAGGTATTCTCTTCCTCTAATGAATCACTTACCTGTTGTTCTGCACTCTACCAGCCCCTCCACGTGTGCAGGTATTCTCTTCCTCTAATGAATCACTTACCTGTTGTTCGTACCTCTACCAGCCCTCCACGTGTGCAGGCATTCTCGTCCTCTAATGAATCACTTACCTGTTGTTCGTCTCTACCAGCCCCTCCACGTGTGCAGGCATTCTCTTCCTCTAATGAATCACTTACCTGTTGTTCGTACTCTACCAGCCCTCCACGTGCAGGCATTCTCTTCCTCTAATGAATCACTTACCTGTTGTTCGCACCTCTACCAGCCCTCCACGTGTGCAGGTATTCTCTTCCTCTAATGAATCACTTACCTGTTGTTCTGCATTCTACCAGCCCTTAACGGTGCAGGTATTCTCTTCCTCTAATGAATCACTTACCTGTTGTTCGACTCTACCAGCCCCTACACGTGTGCAGGTATTCTCTTCCTCTAATGAATCACTTACCTGTTGTTCGTACCTCTACCAGCCCCTAACGTGTGCAGGTATTCTCGTCCTCTAATGAATCACTTACCTGTTGTTCGTACCTCTACCAGCCCCTACACGTGTGCAGGTATTCTCTTCCTCTAATGAATCACTTACCTGTTGTTCGTACCTCTACCAGCCCCTAATGTGTGCAGGTATTCTCTTCCTCTAATGAATCACTTACCTGTTGTTCGTACCTCTACCAGCCCCTACACGTGTGCAGGTATTCTCTTCCTCTAATGAATCACTTACCTGTTGTTCGTACCTCTACCAGCCCCTAACGTGTGCAGGCATTCTCTTCCTCTAATGAATCACTTACCTGTTGTTCGTACCTCTACCAGCCCCTCCACGTGTGCAGGTATTCTCTTCCTCTAATGAATCACTTACCTGTTGTTCGTACCTCTACCAGCCCCTAACGTGCAGGTATTCTCGTCCTCTAATGAATCACTTACCTGTTGTTCGTACCTCTACCAGCCCCTCCACGTGTGCAGGTATTTTCTTCCTCTAATGAATCACTTACCTGTTGTTCGTACCTCTACCAGCCCCTAATGTGTGCAGGTATTCTCTTCCTCTAATGAATCACTTACCTGTTGTTCGTACCTCTACCAGCCCCTAACGTGTGCAGGTATTCTCTTCCTCTAATGAATCACTTACCTGTTGTTCGTACCTCTACCAGCCCCTACACGTGTGCAGGTATTCTCTTCCTCTAATGAATCACTTACCTGTTGTTCGTACCTCTACCAGCCCCTAACGTGTGCAGGTATTCTCTTCCTCTAATGAATCACTGAACTGTTGTTCGTACCTCTAGCAGCCCCTCCACGTGTGCAGGTATTCTCTTCCTCTAATGAATCACTTACCTGTTGTTCGTGCACTCTACCAGCCCCTAACGTGTGCAGGCATTCTCTTCCTCTAATGAATCACTTACCTGTTGTTCGTACCTCTACCAGCCCCTAACATGTGCAGGCATTCTCTTCCTCTAATGAATCACTTACCTGTTGTTCGTACCTCTACCAGCCCCTCCACGTGTGCAGGTATTCTCTTCCTCTAATGAATCACTTACCTGTTGTTCTGCCTCTACCAGCCCCTCCACGTGCAGGCATTCTCTTCCTCTAATGAATCACTTACCTGTTGTTCGTGACTCTACCAGCCCCTCCACGTGTGCAGGTATTCTCTTCCTCTAATGAATCACTTACCTGTTGTTCGTCTCTACCAGCCCCTCCACGTGCAGGCATTCTCTTCCTCTAATGAAGCACTTACCTGTTGTCCGTACCTCTACCAGCCCCTCCACGGTGCAGGTATTCTCCTCCTCTAATGGATCACTTACCTGTTGTTCGTACTCTACCAGCCCCCTAACGTTGTGCAGGTATTCTCTTCCTCTAATGAATCACTTACCTGTTGTTCGCCTCTACCAGCCCCTCCACGTGCAGGTATTCTCTTCCTCTAATGAATCACTTACCTGTTGTTCTGCCTCTACCAGCCCCTCCACGTTGTGCAGGCATTCTCATCCTCTAATGAATCACTTACCTGTTGTTCGCACTCTACCAGCCCCTCCACGTGTGCAGGCATTCTCTTCCTCTAATGAATCACTTACCTGTTGTTCGCACTCTACCAGCCCCTCCACGTGCAGGCATTCTCTTCCTCTAATGAATCACTTACCTGTTGTTCGCATTCTACCAGCCCTCCACGTGCAGGCATTCTCTTCCTCTAATGAATCACTTACCTGTTGTTCGTACCTCTACCAGCCCCTAACGTGTGCAGGTATTCTCTTCCTCTAATGAATCACTTACCTGTTGTTCGTACCTCTACCAGCCCCTCCACGTGTGCAGGTATTCTCGTCCTCTAATGAATCACTTACCTATTGTTCGTACCTCTACCAGCCCCTCCACGTGTGCAAGTATTCTCTTCCTCTAATGAATCACTTACCTGTTGTTCGTACCTCTACCAGCCCCTACACGTGTGCAGGTATTCTCTTCCTCTAATGAATCACTTACCTGTTGTTCGTACCTCTACCAGCCCCTAATGTGTGCAGGTATTCTCTTCCTCTAATGAATCATTTACCTGTTGTTCGTACCTCTACCAGCCCCTCCACGTGTGCAGGTATTCTCTTCCTCTAATGAATCACTTACCTGTTGTTCGTACCTCTACCAGCCCCTCCACGTGTGCAGGCATTCTCGTCCTCTAATGAATCACTTACCTGTTGTGTTCGTACCTCTACCATACCCTCCACCTGTGCAGGTATTCTCGTCCTCTAATGAATCACTTACCTGTTGTTCGTACCTCTACCAGCCCCTCCACGTGTGCAGGCATTCTCTTCCTCTAATGAATCACTTACCTGTTGTTCGTACCTCTACCAGCCCCTACACGTGTGCAGGTATTCTCTTCCTCTAATGAATCACTTACCTGTTGTTCGTACCTCTACCAGCCCCTCCACATGTGCAGGTATTCTCGTCCTCTAATGAATCACTTACCTGTTGTTCGTACCTCTACCAGCCTTTCCACGTGTGCAGGCATTCTCGTCCTCTAATGAATCACTTACCTGTTGTTCGTACCTCTACCAGCCCCTCCACGTGTGCAGGTATTCTCTTCCTCTAATGAATCACTTACCTGTTGTTCGTGCACTCTACCAGCCCCAACGTGCAGGTATTCTCGTCCTCTAATGAATCACTTACCTGTTGTTCGTACCTCTACCAGCCCCTACACGTGTGCAGGTATTCTCTTCCTTTAATGAATCACTTACCTGTTGTTCGTACCTCTACCAGCCCCTAACGTGTGCAGGTATTCTCGTCCTCTAATGAATCACTTACCTGTTGTTCGTACCTCTACCAGCCCCTACACGTGTGCAGGTATTCTCTTCCTCTAATGAATCACTTACCTGTTGTTCGTACCTCTACCAGCCCCTAATGTGTGCAGGTATTCTCTTCCTCTAATGAATCACTTACCTGTTGTTCGTACCTTACCAGCCCCTACACGTGTGCAGGTATTCTCTTCCTCTAATGAATCACTTACCTGTTGTTCGTACCTCTACCAGCCCCTAACGTGTGCAGGCATTCTCTTCCTCTAATGAATCACTTACCTGTTGTTCGTACTTCTACCAGCCCCTAATGTGTGCAGGTATTCTCTTCCTCTAATGAATCACTTACCTGTTGTTCGTACCTCTACCAGCCCCTAACGTGTGCAGGTATTCTCTTCCTCTAATGAATCACTTACCTGTTGTTCGTACCTCTACCAGCCCCTACACGTGTGCAGGTATTCTCTTCCTCTAATGAATCACTTACCTATTGTTCGTACCTCTACCAGCCCCTAACGTGTGCAGGTATTCTCTTCCTCTAATGAATCACTGACCTGTTGTTCGTACCTCTAGCAGCCCCTCCACGTGTGCAGGTATTCTCTTCCTCTAATGAATCACTTACCTGTTGTTCGTACCTCTACCAGCCCCTAACGTGTGCAGGCATTCTCTTCCTCTAATGAATCACTTACCTGTTGTTCGTACCTCTACCAGCCCCTAACATGTGCAGGCATTCTCTTCCTCTAATGAATCACTTACCTGTTGTTCGTACCTCTACCAGCCCCTCCACGTGTGCAGGTATTCTCTTCCTCTAATGAATCACTTACCTGTTGTTCGTACCTCTACCAGCCCCTCCACGTGTGCAGGCATTCTCTTCCTCTAATGAATCACTTACCTGTTGTTCGTACCTCTACCAGCCCCTCCACGTGTGCAGGTATTCTCTTCCTCTAATGAATCACTTACCTGTTGTTCGTACCTCTACCAGCCCCTCCACGTGTGCAGGCATTCTCTTCCTCTAATGAATCACTTACCTGTTGTTCTGCACTCTACCAGCCCCTCCACGTGTGCAGGCATTCCCGTCCTCTAATGAATCACTTACCTGTTGTTCGTACCTCTACCAGCCCCTCCACGTGTGCAGGCATTCTCTTCCTCTAATGAATCACTTACCTGTTGTTCAGACTCTACCAGCCCCTACACGTGTGCAGGTATTCTCTTCCTCTAATGAATCACTTACCTGTTGTTCTGCACTCTACCAGCCCCTCCACGTGTGCAGGCATTCTCTTCCTCTAATGAATCACTTACCTGTTGTTCTGCACTCTACCAGCCCCTAACGTGGTGCAGGTATTCTCTTCCTCTAATGAATCACTTACCTGTTGTTCGTACCTCTACCAGCTCCCTCCACGTGCAGGTATTCTCTTCCTCTAATGAATCACTTACCTGTTGTTCGCACTCTACCAGCCCCTCCACGTGTGCAAGTATTCTCTTCCTCTAATGAATCACTTACCTGTTGTTCGTACCTCTACCAGCCCCTACACGTGTGCAGGTATTCTCTTCCTCTAATGAATCACTTACCTGTTGTTCGAAACTCTACCAGCCCCTAACGTGTGCAGGTATTCTCTTCCTCTAATGAATCATTTACCTGTTGTTCGTCCCTCTACCAGCCCCTCCACGTGTGCAGGTATTCTCTTCCTCTAATGAATCACTTACCTGTTGTTCGTACCTCTACCAGCCCCTCCACGTGTGCAGGCATTCTCGTCCTCTAATGAATCACTTACCTGTTGTGTTCGTACCTCTACCATACCCTCCACCTGTGCAGGTATTCCCGTCCTCTAATGAATCACTTACCTGTTGTTCGTACCTCTACCAGCCCCTCCACGTGTGCAGGCATTCTCTTCCTCTAATGAATCACTTACCTGTTGTTCGTACCTCTACCAGCCCCTAACGTGTGCAGGTATTCTCTTCCTCTAATGAATCATTTACCTGTTGTTCGTACCTCTACCAGCCCCTCCACATGTGCAGGTATTCTCGTCCTCTAATGAATCACTTACATGTTGTTCGTACCTCTACCAGCCCCTCCACGTGTGCAGGTATTCTCTTCCTCTAATGAATCACTTACCTGTTGTTCGTACCTCTACCAGCCCCTCCACGTGCAGGTATTCTCTTCCACTAATGAATCACTTACCTGTTGTCTGCCTCTACCAGCCCCTCCACGGTGCAGGCATTCTCGTCCTCTAATGAATCACTTACCTGTTGTTCACTCTACCAGCCCCTCCACGTGTGCAGGCATTCTCTTCCTCTAATGAATCACTTACCTGTTGGTCGTACCTCTACCAGCCCCTAACGTGTGCAGGTATTCTCTTCCTCTAATGAATCATTTACCTGTTGTTCGTACCTCTACCAGCCCCTCCACGTGTGCAGGTATTCTCTTCCTCTAATGAATCACTTACCTGTTGTTCGTACCTCTACCAGCCCCTCCACGTGTGCAGGCATTCTCGTCCTCTAATGAATCACTTACCTGTTGTTCGTACCTCTACCAGCCCCTCCACGTGTGCAGGCATTCTCTTCCTCTAATGAATCACTTACCTGTTATTCGTACCTCTACCAGCCCCTCGACGTGTGCAGGTATTCTCTTCCTCTAATGAATCACTTACCTGTTGTTCAGCACTCTACCAGCCCCTCCACGTGTGCAGGCATTCTCGCCCTCTAATGAATCACTTACCTGTTGTCTCATACCTCTACCAGCCCCTAACGTTTGCAGGTATTCTCTTCCTCTAATGAATCACTTACCTGTTGTTCTGCATCTCTACCAGCCCCTACACACGTGCAGGTATTCTCGCCCTCTAATGAATCACTTACCTGTTGTTCTGCACTCTACCAGCCCTCCACGTGTGCAGGTATTCTCTTCCTCTAATGAATCACTTACCTGTTGTTCGTACCTCTACCAGCCCCTCCACGTGTGCAGGTATTCTCTTCCTCTAATGAATCACTTACCTGTTGTTCGTGCACTCTACCAGCCCCTAACGGTGCAGGTATTCTCTTCCTCTAATGAATCACTTACCTGTTGTTCGTGCCTCTACCAGCCCCTCCACGGTGCAGGTATTCTCTTCCTCTAATGAATCACTTACCTGTTGTTCTGCACTCTACCAGCCCCTCCACGTGCAGGTATTCTCTTCCTCTAATGAATCACTTACCTGTTGTTCGTACCTCTACCAGCCCCTCCACGTGTGCAGGCATTCTCGTCCTCTAATGAATCACTTACCTGTTGTTCATACCTCTACCAGCCCCTAAAGTGTGCAGGCATTCTCTTCCTCTAATGAATCACTTACCTGTTGTTCGTACCTCTACCAGCCCCTCCACGTGTGCAGGTATTCTCATCCTCTAATGAATCACTTACCTGTTGTTCGTACCTCTACCAGACCCTCCACGTGTGCAGGCATTCTCTTCCTTTAATAAATCACTTACCTGTTGTTCGTACCTCTACCAGCCCCTCCACGTGTGCAGGTATTCTCTTCCTCTAATGAATCACTTACCTGTTGTTCTGCCTCTACCAGCCCCTCCACGTGTGCAGGTATTCTCTTCCTCTAATGAATCACTTACCTGTTGTTCGTACCTCTACCAGCCCCTCCACGTGTGCAGGCATTCTCTTCCTCTAATGAATCACTTACCTGTTGTTCGTACCTCTACCAGCCCCTAACGTGTGCAGGTATTCTCGTCCTCTAATGAATCACTTACCTGTTGTTCGTACCTCTACCAGCCCCTCCACGTGTGCAGGCATTCTCATCCTCTAATGAATCACTTACCTGTTGTTCGTAACTCTACCAGCCCCTCCACGTGTGCAGGCATTCTCTTCCTCTAATGAATCACTTACCTGTTGTTTGTACCTCTACCAGCCCCTAACGTGTGCAGGTATTCTCGTCCTCTAATGAATCACTTACCTGTTGTTCGTACCTGTACCAGCCCCTCCACGTGTGCAGGCATTCTCTTCCTCTAATGAATCACTGACCTGTTGTTCGTACCTCTACCAGCCCCTCCACGTGTGCAGGTATTCTCTTCCTCTAATGAATCACTTACCTGTTGTTCGTACCTCTACCAGCCCCTCCACGTGTGCAGGCATTCTCTTCCTCTAATGAATCACTTACCTGTTGTTCGTACCTCTACCAGCCCCTCCACGTATGCAGGTATTCTCTTCCTCTAATGAATCACTTACCTGTTGTTCGTACCTCTACCAGCCCCTAACATGTGCAGGTATTCTCTTCTTGTAATGAATCATTTACCTGTTGTTCGTACCTCTACCAGCCCCTCCACGTGTGCAGATATTCTCTTCCTCTAATGAATCACTTACCTGTTGTTTGTACCTCTACCAGCCCCTCCACGTGTGCAGGCATTCTCTTCCTCTAATGAATTACTTACCTGTTGTTCTGCCTCTACCAGCCCCTAATGTGCAGGTATTCTCTTCCTCTAATGAATCACTTACCTGTTGTTCTGCACCTCTACCAGCCCCTCCACGTGTGCAGGTATTCTTGTCCTCTAATGAATCACTTACCTGTTGTTCACTCTACCAGCCCCTCCACGTGCAGGTATTCTCTTCCTCTAATGAATCACTTACCTGTTGTTCGTACTCTACCAGCCCCTCCACGTGCAGGTATTCTCTTCCTCCTAATGAATCACTTACCTGTTGTTCGCACTCTACCAGCCCCTCCACGTGTGCAGGCATTCTCTTCCTCTAATGAATCACTTACCTGTTGTTCTGCCTCTACCAGCCCCTACGTGTGCAGGTATTCTCTTCCTCTAATGAATCACTTACCTGTTGTTCTGCACTCTACCAGCCCCTAATGTGTGCAGGTATTCTCTTCCTCTAATGAATCATTTACCTGTTGTTCGTACCTCTACCAGCCCCTCCACGTGTGCAGGTATTCTCTTCCTCTAATGAATCACTTACCTGTTGTTCGTACCTCTACCAGCCCCTCCACGTGTGCAGGCATTCTCGTCCTCTAATGAATCACTTACCTGTTGTGTTCGTACCTCTACCATACCCTCCACCTGTGCAGGTATTCCCGTCCTCTAATGAATCACTTACCTGTTGTTCGTACCTCTACCAGCCCCTCCACGTGTGCAGGCATTCTCTTCCTCTAATGAATCACTTACCTGTTGTTCGTACCTCTACCAGCCCCTAACGTGTGCAGGTATTCTCTTCCTCTAATGAATCATTTACCTGTTGTTCGTACCTCTACCAGCCCCTCCACGTGTGCAGGTATTCTCGTCCTCTAATGAATCACTTACCTATTGTTCGTACCTCTACCAGCCCCTCCACGTGCAAGTATTCTCTTCCTCTAATGAATCACTTACCTGTTGTTCTGCCTCTACCAGCCCCTCCACGTGCAGGTATTCTCTTCCTCTAATGAATCACTTACCTGTTGTTAGCACTCTACCAGCCCCTCCACGTGTGCAGGCATTCTCGCCTCTAATGAATCACTTACCTGTTGTTCGCACTCTACCAGCCCCTCCACGTGTGCAGGCATTCTCTTCCTCTAATGAATCACTTACCTGTTGTTCGTACCTCTACCAGCCCCTAACGTGTGCAGGTATTCTCTTCCTCTAATGAATCATTTACCTGTTGTTCGTACCTCTACCAGCCCCTCCACGTGTGCAGGTATTCTCTTCCTCTAATGAATCACTTACCTGTTGTTCGTACCTCTACCAGCCCCTCCACGTGTGCAGGTATTCTCTTCCTCTAATGAATCACTTACCTGTTGTTCGTACCTCTACCAGCCCCTCCACGTGTGCAGGTATTCTCTTCCTCTAATGAATCACTTACCTGTTGTTCGTACCTCTACCAGCCCCTCCACGTGTGCAGGCATTCTCGTCCTCTAATGAATCACTTACCTGTTGTTCATACCTCTACCAGCCCCTAACGTGTGCAGGCATTCTCTTCCTCTAATGAATCACTTACCTGTTGTTCGTACCTCTACCAGCCCCTCCACGTGTGCAGGTATTCTCTTCCTCTAATGAATCACTTACCTGTTGTTCGTACCTCTACCAGCCCCTAACATGTGCAGGTATTCTCTTCTTGTAATGAATCATTTACCTGTTGTTCGTACCTCTACCAGCCCCTCCACGTGTGCAGATATTCTCTTCCTCTAATGAATCACTTACCTGTTGTTTGTACCTCTACCAGCCCCTCCACGTGTGCAGGCATTCTCTTCCTCTAATGAATTACTTACCTGTTGTTCGTACCTCTACCAGCCCCTAATGTGTGCAGGTATTCTCGTCCTCTAATGAATCACTTACCTGTTGTTCGTACCTCTACCAGCCCCTCCACGTGTGCAGGTATTCTCGTCCTCTAATGAATCACTTACCTGTTGTTCGTACCTCTACCAGCCCCTCCACGTGTGCAGGCATTCTCTTCCTCTAATGAATCACTTACCTGTTGTTCGTACCTCTACCAGCCCCTCCACGTGTGCAGGTATTCTCTTCCTCTAATGAATCACTTACCTGTTGTTCGTACCTCTACCAGCCCCTAATGTGTGCAGGTATTCTCTTCCTCTAATGAATCATTTACCTGTTGTTCGTACCTCTACCAGCCCCTCCACGTGTGCAGGTATTCTCTTCCTCTAATGAATCACTTACCTGTTGTTCGTACCTCTACCAGCCCCTCCACGTGTGCAGGCATTCTCGTCCTCTAATGAATCACTTACCTGTTGTGTTCGTACCTCTACCATACCCTCCACCTGTGCAGGTATTCTCGTCCTCTAATGAATCACTTACCTGTTGTTCGTACCTCTACCAGCCCCTCCACGTGTGCAGGCATTCTCTTCCTCTAATGAATCACTTACCTGTTGTTCGTACCTCTACCAGCCCCTAACGTGTGCAGGTATTCTCTTCCTCTAATGAATCATTTACCTGTTGTTCGTACCTCTACCAGCCCCTCCACATGTGCAGGTATTCTCGTCCTCTAATGAATCACTTACATGTTGTTCGTACCTCTACCAGCCCCTCCACGTGTGAAGGTATTCTCTTCCTCTAATGAATCATTTACCTGTTGTTCGTCCCGCTACCAGCCCCTCCACGTGTGCAGGTATTCTCTTCCTCTAATGAATCACTTACCTGTTGTTCGTACCTCTACCAGCCCTCCACGTGTGCAGGCATTCTCGTCCTCTAATGAATCACTTACCTGTTGTTCGTACCTCTACCAGCCCCTCCACGTGTGCAGGCATTCTCTTCCTCTAATGAATCACTTACCTGTTGGTCGTACCTCTACCAGCCCCTAACGTGTGCAGGTATTCTCTTCCTCTAATGAATCATTTACCTGTTGTTCAGACTCTACCAGCCCCTCCACGTGTGCAGGTATTCTCTTCCTCTAATGAATCACTTACCTGTTGTTCGTACCTCTACCAGCCCCTCCACGTGTGCAGGCATTCTCGTCCTCTAATGAATCACTTACCTGTTGTTCGTACCTCTACCAGCCCCTCCACGTGTGCAGGCATTCTCTTCCTCTAATGAATCACTTACCTGTTGTTCGTACCTCTACCAGCCCCTCGACGTGTGCAGGTATTCTCTTCCTCTAATGAATCACTTACCTGTTGTTCGTACCTCTACCAGCCCCTCCACGTGTGCAGGCATTCTCGTCCTCTAATGAATCACTTACCTGTTGTTCATACCTCTACCAGCCCTACACGTTTGCAGGTATTCTCTTCCTCTAATGAATCACTTACCTGTTGTTCGTACCTCTACCAGCCCCTACACGTGTACAGGTATTCTCGTCCTCTAATGAATCACTTACCTGTTGTTCGTACCTCTACCAGCCCCTCCACGTGTGCAGGTATTCTCTTCCTCTAATGAATCACTTACCTGTTGTTCGTACCTCTACCAGCCCCTCCACGTGTGCAGGTATTCTCTTCCTCTAATGAATCACTTACCTGTTGTTCGTACCTCTACCAGCCCCTAACGTGTGCAGGTATTCTCTTCCTCTAATGAATCACTTACCTGTTGTTCGTACCTCTACCAGCCCTCCACGTGTGCAGGCATTCTCGTCCTCTAATGAATCACTTACCTGTTGTCTGCCTCTACCAGCCCCTCCACGTGTGCAGGTATTCTCTTCCTCTAATGAATCACTTACCTGTTGTTCGTACCTCTACCAGCCCCTCCACGTGTGCAGGCATTCTCGTCCTCTAATGAATCACTTACCTGTTGTTCATACCTCTACCAGCCCCTAACGTGTGCAGGCATTCTCTTCCTCTAATGAATCACTTACCTGTTGTTCGTACCTCTACCAGCCCCTCCACGTGTGCAGGTATTCTCATCCTCTAATGAATCACTTACCTGTTGTTCGTACCTCTACCAGACCCTCCACGTGTGCAGGCATTCTCTTCCTCTAATAAATCACTTACCTGTTGTTCGTACCTCTACCAGCCCCTCCACGTGTGCAGGTATTCTCTTCCTCTAATGAATCACTTACCTGTTGTTCGTACCTCTACCAGCCCCTCCACGTGTGCAGGTATTCTCTTCCTCTAATGAATCACTTACCTGTTGTTCAGACTCTACCAGCCCCTCACGTGTGCAGGTATTCTCTTCCTCTAATGAATCACTTACCTGTTGTTCGTACTCTACCAGCCCCTAACGTGCAGGTATTCTCTTCCTCTAATGAATCACTTACCTGTTGTTCGCACTCTACCAGCCCCTCCACGTGTGCAGGCATTCTCTTCCTCTAATGAATCACTTACGTGTTGTTCGCCTCTACCAGCCCCTCCACGTGTGCAGGCATTCTCTCCTCTAATGAATCACTTACCTGTTGTTCAGCCTCTACCAGCCCTCCACGTGTGCAGGCATTCTCTTCCTCTAATGAATCACTTACCTGTTGTTCGTACCTCTACCAGCCCCTCCACGTGTGCAGGCATTCTCTTCCTCTAATGAATCACTTACCTGTTGTTCGTACCTCTACCAGCCCCTCCACGCAGGTATTCTCTTCCTCTAATGAATCACTTACCTGTTGTCTGCACTCTACCAGCCCTCCACGTGTGCAGGCATTCTCTTCCTCTAATGAATCACTTACGTGTTGTTTGTACCTCTACCAGCCCCTCCACATGCAGGTATTCTTCCTCAATGAATCACTTACCTGTTGTCTGCACTCTACCAGCCCCTCCACGTGTGCAGGTATTCTCTTCCTCTAATGAATCACTTACCTGTTGTTCGCACTCTACCAGCCCCTCCACGTGTGCAGGCATTCTCGCCTCTAATGAATCACTTACCTGTTGTTGTGCCTCTACCAGCCCTCCACGTGTGCAGGCATTCTCTTCCTCTAATGAATCACTTACCTGTTGTTCGTACCTCTACCAGCCCCTCACGTGCAGGTATTCTCTTCCTCTAATGAATCACTTACCTGTTGTTACGTGCCTCTACCAGCCCCTCCACGCAGTGCAGGTATTCTTGTCCTCTAATGAATCACTTACCTGTTGTTCTGTACCTCTACCAGCCCCTCCACGGTGCAGGCATTCTCTTCCTCTAATGAATCACTTACCTGTTGTTCGTACTCTACCAGCCCTCCACGGTGCAGGTATTCTCCTCTAATGAATCACTTACCTGTTGTTGCACTCTACCAGCCCCTCCACGTGTGCAGGTATTCTCTTCCTCTAATGAATCACTTACCTGTTGTTCTACTCTACCAGCCCCTAACGTGCAGGTATTCTCTTCCTCTAATGAATCACTTACCTGTTGTTCACCTCTACCAGCCCCTCCACGTTGCAGGTATTCTCTCCTCTAATGAATCACTTACCTGTTGTTCGCACTCTACCAGCCCCTCCAACGCAGGCATTCTCTTCCTCTAATGAATCACTTACCTGTTGTCTGCACTCTACCAGCCCCTCACGGTGCAGGCATTCTCTTCCTCTAATGAATCACTTACCTGTTGTTCGCACTTCTACCAGCCCTCCACGGTGCAGGTATTCTCTTCCTCTAATGAATCACTTACCTGTTGTTCACACACAGAATCCCCCAAGGACTCTCGTAATTGTTCCTAAGGAGGACGCCCACTCTTATTAGTCTCTGAATCCCCAGGAGAAGAATTCTCCTTTGGGGCACAAATCATTTCTCTGATGAGAGAACATTTTTAAGTGGCAGGCTTCAGATGTCTCCTAAACAAAAAAAGAGATGCTTTGAATTATTGCAGTGTAGATGGACCGGCCCTCTCCATCTGCAGACTCTCCCCTGCTTCTAGCATTTCATGATGCCTTTCTGGCTGCATTCTAAACCCCTTACTCTCTGTAGCCCCAGCTTCCAAATGTCCATAGATAGATTTTATAAAGTTCCTCAGGACACACATACAGTTCTTAGTATTCAGGAAACTCCCTGCAGACCCTGCTGTCATTGCATTGTCAGCAAGTGATACAAATCATCCAGACAGCTGGCCTCCACTTCTGTTTCCCACTGACAAGGACAACAAATTTATTTGATAGACTAGGAAGGAAGGCCAAGGTACATACTTCTTCCACTTTTAGCCATCAGGAGCCCCAAACTATCTCAAAACTCACAGTTGGCTAGGTTTGTTTTAGATACTCTTATCAAAAGCCCTCTGCACTGATTCCAGATGTGCCAGACTCTCCCAAGTTAAGTCACAACACTCTGCCATGCTCTCTACCTCAACTATCAAGTGACCAGCACTAACATAAAGTGCAGTTATGCATGTGGTAGAGGCTTCCTCCAAATCTGCATCCTCAGGTTCTGTCCTGAGAATATGGTTCTTGGGTGATGCATTGCCATCCCTTCCCATGGATGTCCAGACCAAATTGCTAGATGCACCTCTTCTGATGATTTATTTATTTTATTTGCAGTTGGTTTACCAGGATAGTCCATTGGGCCACATATGAACCCATTTTCAATGGAGCCTATCCTGGGGAGAAAAGCTCCCAAAAACAATCATCATATGGTTACAATAGGTTATAGATGATAACATTTTGCAAATGTTATAGATTCGAACAAACATTACAAACAGTGGGCTAGCAATAAACATTACAATTGATGAAACTGACAAAGTGATATGGCAGACTAGCAAAAGGAAATAGCTGCAAGTGGTAAAAAAAAAATGATTACCATGACATATGAGGGAAGCATACACTTAAGAGGTGCAGCCTAGTGTATCTTGCAAATAGCTTGGAATGACAAGGATGTGTTGAGTTGGGAGAAATGATAAAAGAAAAAATTGCTGGTGTAAGCAGGGAAAGTAAGGAAGATGGAAAATTGCAAGCTGCTTAGGTTGGCGTGAGGTGGGAGCAGGAGCATTCCCACTGGGATACTAGATGTGAGTGAATAGGACTCTTATGAAAAATAAAGCGTTAGAGAGGTGGTGCAAGGAATGTGGATGGTGGTAGGGAGTTCCAAACACGCAGGTAGACCATAAGATAGAAGATTTTTGCCTGGGGGACGAAAGTTGGTTTGTACACTTCTAATAGATTTTGGGTTGTTAGGACCTTAATACTCTGTCTATTGGGGTGGCATTTTGTGCTGACACAGACAGAAAGGGAGGGACAGAGGAGGGGTTGGAAAAGAAGCTTGTGTGCAAGAGTTAGTTGAGAATAGGTGAGATGATTGGGGTAGTTCTAGCCACTTTTAGTTTTGGAGAGAGGAACAGTGGTGGGTGGGTGGACTTTTGGCTGGTTGCAAACTTGGCGATTTTGTTGTAGCAAGAGGGAAAGTTGTGTTTTCAGGAGGATTGTAGAGAAGGGAGGGATAGCAAGGAAGCAGAGAGAGTGGATTTTAGTGGCAGGTGTAAGATAATGATTTTGTCAGGTAGAGCATACCTAGTTTTTTTGATGGGTTTTTTTTATATTTAGTTGTAAGTGGGAGTTGAATTTCCCAGCTTTGGCTATTATCAATTTAGACCCCAAGTAACTCTGGTCTCTGACACTGTGTTCCAGGGGTGTGTTATTTTGACTAGTAATAGAGAATGCGTTTATGCGTCTAAAGAGGTGGCTTTTAGAGGGAGTAAATACCATTAACTTGGTTTTTAGGAGTGCATTGGTGCTAGGTGATTTATTTTCATCCATTGCTCAGTGGGTTGAAAAAAGCATCTTTGAGTAAACTTTAGAGTGTAGGGATAGATGTGGCAGAGCAGATAATGAAGTTGAATCATCAGCATAGTTGGATGATATTTGAGAAAAGGGATAGAGTTGCAGAAATCATTTTATAAATATATTAAAGAGGAGGGACCCAGTATGGAACCTTCCTGGGGAACAATCTGGTTGGGGTATTAAGGAAAATGAGGAGGTGGCCTTTTTCCATTTTATCATGCTTGATATCTATTGGATAAGTAGCTGGAGAACCAGTTCAAAGAGGAAGGAGAAGAAGGTTAAGCTCTGGAGAGTTTAGTTAAAAGTAGGGTTGTGAGAGATGGTGTCAAAGGCCTTAGAGAGGTCAAGTAGGGTAGAAACAATATGACCAGAGTCCCCACACATTAACAGTTTCCAAGGAAGGAGAGGAGGGCCAGCTCAGCAGTGCTTTGACCTGGTCTGAAACCATGTTGTGGGAGTTAGCAGGTGATCATCTAAGAGATGTGGTAGGAGTTGTAGTTGGATACACACTTTTCTAGGAGTTTAGAGATGGGAGACAGGATAGACATGGGCGGAAATTAGTAACATTGTTATTGTTAAGCTACAATTCCTTTTTATGTAAAGGTATGATAAAGGCCTTTTTCCAGATTTGGGGGTGTACTTATGCTTTCTTTGGATAGAGAGCAGTTGATTAGGAATGCTAATGGGGTAGGCAATTGCTTCCAGCCGGGCCATATGCTAAGAAAGCAAGAAGGGATGTTATCAGGGGCATTGGTGCATGGCTTCAGGCTTTCTGGAAGGAGTTTTTTACTGTAGAAGTGGGTATAGGTTTTAATGAGAAAAGAGGGAGTGGGAGGAGGTGTATATGGGGGGGTGATGGGATGATGAGGAAGCTGAGAGTAGGGAGAAGGGGGTGGAGGGTAGAGAGAATTTTCAGTGGATGAGAATGAGGGAGTGGTAGCAGTGCAGTGCAGGAGGTTGGTAGGGGAGGGATGGGGGTGAATTGAGAAAGTAGTGTTGTTGTAGGAGAATGAAGAGGTTAGTTTGGAAATAGAATCAATGAAAAAAAGAGTTAAATTGGGCAGCCAAGTCTATATCGGAACATTAGGGTCTCGTGGTGGGTGTCTGGTTTGCTGGGATTATTAAGGGAGAAAGTGGAGACACCTTTCCAGAATTTCCTTGGAGGGTTTGTTTTATTATTATTTTGGAGTATGGAGAAGTAATTTTGTCGACTGGGTGATGATGATGCTTATTTTTACTTTATTTCGGAGTGTTTTGCGTTTATTGCGGATTTGGGGGTTCTATTTTTCTGGTAGTGTGCTCCAGACTTTATCTCTGTGTCTCATGGCATATAGTGTGTTTTTGGTTAGCCAAGGGGCAGTTTTGTTTCTTTATTATTCTTTTTGTCCCTTAAAGGAGCATTGGCAGTCTAGAAGGTTTAAGAAGGTTGGTTGAAGTGGGCAACTGCATTATCTAGAGATAATGTTTTTAATCTATTCCACCTATTGCTTTAGAGAGTTAGAAAAGATTGTTTGGTTAAAGTTTTTTGTCATGGGCGGTAATATAATTATGGGTGCTGAAGGTGGTGAGTAAGGGAGTCGGGTGTGTGTGTGAAGAAGATATAAGGTGGTCACTAAGGGAATCACGGGAAGAGTACCACTGTCAGAGAAATAATGGGGATGAGAGACTAAAAAATCCAGACCAGAATAATAGTCCGCTTAGGAGAGGTTTTGAGGGGCTTAAGTTATAGAGTTGATTACCCGTGAGAAACTAGAGAGGTTGATGTTAAGTGGGGTTTGTAGGGAGACTGAATAGGAGGCCCAAATAATATCTCATGTCTCCTAAGATTGTTTCACAGTAATGTTGGTGTAGAGCCAGGAGAGGGATGTCTTCAAGTGTGGAAATATTTTATCCCCTGGGGGATGTAGAGGGAAGCCATAAGCATATGTGCTTTGTGTTTGTTAATCTTGAAGTAGTGTTAGTCGCTCTGCATTATTAAATTGAGGAGAAGGTTTGTTATAGGGAGTAACTGACAAGAAGATATATATAGGAGAGCCTACCCCCTTTTTGTGGGACCTGGTCTTTCTAGTCAGATAGAATAGTTTGGTGGATTATTTCAGAGTCTTTTTATATGAGGTTTTAACCATGTATGGCTGAGGATGGATAGGATGTCAGGTTTTATTATGTAGGCAGCCAGGTAAGTGGAGATTTGTTAACTACATACTTTGGGAGTTTGAAGAAGTAAGTACATGGACTCTGTCTGTAGTAGTTGAGGTGGGGGGGGCTTAGAAGTTAGGATGGATATCACCTGATAATAGGAAGCCTGGTAATCAGATACAGGACTGGGTTAGAGGAGAGGTAATTGTACCAAATGTTTAGGAGCACAGATTGGGTTCTAATAAGATTCCCCAGCTTGAACTTGGACTTGGTTACCATGGGGGTAGAATGTTTAGTGTGTGGTGATAAGTTTATATGGAAAAAGTAGAAGGTTTTTATAGGAAATAGGTGGGGAGAAATTGGGGTGTGTAGTGCATGGAGGGAAAGAGGTGTGATGTATTAGCCATTACATGGAAGGACTTGTGGGTGGTAGAAATCACTGGCTGGGTGAGGTAGTAAAGATGGGATGTTAAGAAGTAGAAATAGTAAAAAGGAGATGAACCAGTGGGTTTGAAAGCAATGATGAAATGGGGCTACTGAGAGGTGATGATGTGTTGTTCATAGGTTCATACTCAGGCTATCTGCCCTAGGGCATTTATAAGCCTAGCCAGAGTGTGTTTGGCTTTCGCCACCCATTTTAAATTAATTTTGCTATGCCCTTTTCGAGGTTAGTATACTGTGCCTCTGTCTAACAGTGACACAGAAGTGATACCCGTAAACTCACGATCTCCCATCCACTCATCAAGATTCCTCTTGAAGAGAGTCAATGAGGGACTCTGCCTAACCTGGACTGGGATTTTATTCCAGAGTGAAGGGAGCCTCTGGGTTATGAATCTGTCCCTCCAGCATGTCCTATTTATTTCAGTGCTGAGGTTCAAGTCTCGAGCGCAGTAGCTCGATGGGATTTGGATTTTCTGAGGTGCAGCATGTCCATTAATTCCTGGTTGGACATGGCTTTATACTGCCAGGCACAGATCGCCTCTGAGCAGGCGTGTATGCCACTGAGTAGAGCTGGAGTTTCTTTAACCGGCAGCATATGGCATCTGTTTGAGCCCTTTGATCCTCTTGGTGAGGTACTTTTGGGGTCTTTCCAGTTGCTGCAGGTGTCTGGTAAGGTACATCCCAAAAGGGGCATTGTACTCAATTATGGGCCTGATGAGGGATGAGTAAAGAGGCACGATGACCTCCCCTGATCTAGATGTGAATCCCTTCATGATTAGGTGGGCTATATAAAATGTTTTTCTAACCACTTTGGCCACGTGGTTGTCAAATGAGAGATTGCTATCAACTTGGGTCCCCAGGTCCCTAATTACTTCTTCTGTATTTTAATGGATTACCACCTATGTGGTAATTTGTGGGCACTTTGTTTTTGCCAAAGGGGATGACTATACACTTTTTGGCTTGAGGCCATGGCTCTGGCACCAGTTGTCAGAATCAATGAGGCCCTTTTGGAGGATGCTTGTGTCGGGCTGGAGAGTCGATTATGGCCCAGTTTGCAGTCATCTGCTAACTTGGTCAGCCACAGTCCTTCCGTGTTGGCCTGTACCTCCGAGAAATATATACCTAACAAGAGAGGTCCCAGGACTGAGCCTTGTGGGATGCCACTTGTAACTGGTTTGGAGTCTGACATGGCTCCAGCAATTCTAACCATGTGGGTTCTGTCCTGGAGCCAGTTTGCAACCCATCTAGTGACATAGGGGTTTATATTTGCTGGTGAGCTTATCTATAATGCCCGAGTGGGGTATTGTATCGAAGGCTTTGCAAGGTCCAGGTAGGCTGTGTGGACCACCTTTCCCTCGCCAATGGCCTTGGTGACTGTTTCAAAGAAATCTAACCAGGCTTAAGAGGCAGGATCTGCCTAACAAAGCCGAACTGTAGGATCCAGTGTCTGTAGGTCCCCAATATCTTTATTTATGAGGTCCATGATGATCCTTTCCATAGCTTTGCAGACCAAGCTTAGTCAGGGCTTATGGGGCGATAGTTTCCAGGATCCGCTGGAGGCACCACCTTGGTGGAGAGGGACCACACTGTTGCTGTATGTGCCACTCTTTTAAAGGGTACATATCCTGTAGTTAAGGCTGAGGATTGAACAGTAGTTTTATGTTTGGGTTTAGCCTTCTTGAAGTTCATGTAGGATTTGTTCCGCAAGCCCTCGACACCGGCCTGGTCCCATTGATGCTGTGTTTTTTGCTTCTGGAGAGGGCAGCTCTTACCTGAGCATCTGAGATGTCAGGGGCAGCACTCTGCTTGGATAGATATTTGCCCTCTTTGGTGGGAAGGGGAGGAGTAGTTTGGCGCTGAACTTGTCAGCTAGGATGTTGGCAGGCAATGTCTGTGGGTTCGTGTATTTTGTCATTTTGGACTAATTCTGGAGCATATTTGGGAATTCCCACCCAGGTTCATGGTAACATAACTAAAGAAAGCCTTGTGGATTATCCTTAGTGTCCTGTGCAATTTTTCTCTCGAAGCTGCCCCTTAGACTCTTTTATGAGTGCCTCGTAGGTCTTTTTGCCAATACTGATCAGAGATGCCTTCCCTTTGGGATTCCTTTGCTCATCATGTATGCTAACAGCTTCCTCCCTTCTATTGTATAGCTCTTGTTTATGGCTGGGGTCCACCAGACAGGACGTTTCAACCATGGAGGATTGGGTCTTGGTTTTATTTGGGATTGTGATGATCCATGCATTCCTGAAGGTGTCTCATAGAATGCATTTATAAAGGATTCTCAAGTGTCTGGGTTCAGTCAGATTTTCCACAGAGGTATCTCGGGCTTTGAAGGATTTCACCTCGACGCGGTGCAGGTATTCTCTTCCTCTAATGAATCACTTACCTGTTGTTCATACCTCTACCAGCCCCTCCACGCGGTGCAGGCATTCTCTTCCTCTAATGAATCACTTACCTGTTGTTCATTCCTCTACCAGCCCCTCCACGTGTGCAGGTATTCTCTTCCTCTAATGAATCACTTACCTGTTGTTGTTACCTCTACCAGCCCCTCCACGTGCAGGTATTCTCTTCCTCTAATGAATCACTTACCTGTTGTTCGTACCTCTACCAGCCCCTCCACGTGTGCAGGCATTCTCTTCCTCTAATGAATCACTTACCTGTTGTTCGTACCTCTACCAGCCCCTCCACGTGTGCAGGTATTCTCTTCCTCTAATGAATCACTTACCTGTTGTTCGTACCTCTACCAGCCCCTCCACGTGTGCAGGCATTCTCTTCCTCTAATGAATCACTTACCTGTTGTTCGTACCTCTACCAGCCCCTCCACGTGTGCAGGTATTCTCTTCCTCTAATGAATCACTTACCTGTTGTTCGTACCTCTACCAGCCCCTCCACGTGTGCAGGTATTCTCTTCCTCTAATGAATCACTTACCTGTTGTTCGTACCTCTACCAGCCCCTCCACGTGTGCAGGCATTCTCTTCCTCTAATGAATCACTTACCTGTTGTTCGTACCTCTACCAGCCCCTCCACGTGTGCAGGCATTCTCTTCCTCTAATGAATCACTTACCTGTTGTTCGTACCTCTACCAGCCCCTAACGTGTGCAGGCATTCTCTTCCTCTAATGAATCACTTACCTGTTGTTCGTACCTCTACCAGCCCCTCCACGTGTGCAGGTATTCTCTTCCTCTAATGAATCACTTACCTGTTGTTCGTACCTCTACCAGCCCCTCCACGTGCAGGTATTCTCTTCCTCTAATGAATCACTTACCTGTTGTTCGTACCTCTACCAGCCCCTCCACGTGTGCAGGCATTCTCTTCCTCTAGTGAATTACTTACCTGTTGTTCGTACCTCTACCAGCCCCTAATGTGTGCAGGTATTCTCGTCCTCTAATGAATCACTTACCTGTTGTTCGTACCTCTACCAGCCCCTCCACGTGTGCAGGTATTCTTGTCCTCTAATGAATCACTGACCTGTTGTTCGTACCTCTACCAGCCCCTCCACGTGTGCAGGCATTCTCTTCCTCTAATGAATCACTTACCTGTTGTTCGTACCTCTACCAGCCCCTCCACGTGTGCAGGTATTCTCTTCCTCTAATGAATCACTTACCTGTTGTTCGTACCTCTACCAGCCCCTCCACGTGTGCAGGTATTCTCTTCCTCTAATGAATCACTTACCTGTTGTTCGTACCTCTACCAGCCCCTCCACGTGTGCAGGCATTCTCTTCCTCTAATGAATCACTTACCTGTTGTTCGTACCTCTACCAGCCCCTAACGTGTGCAGGTATTCTCTTCCTCTAATGAATCACTTACCTGTTGTTCGTACCTCTACCAGCCCCTCCACGTGTGCAGGTATTCTCTTCCTCTAATGAATCACTTACCTGTTGTTCACACACAGAATCCCCCAAGGACTTCGTTACCCCTAAGGAGGACGACTCTTATTAGTCCTGAATCCCCAGGAGAAGAATTCTCCTTTGGGGGCACCATTTCTCTGATGAGAGAACATTTTAAGTGGCAGGCTTCAGATGTCTCCGAAACAAAAAAAGAGATGCTTTGAATTATTGCAGATGGACCAGCCCTCTCCATCTGCAGACTCTCCCCTGCTTCTAGCATTTCATGATGCCTTTCTGGCTGCATTCTAAACCCCTTACTCTCAGCCCCCAGCTTCCAAATGTCCAGATAGATTTTATAAAGTTCCTCAGGACACACAGTTCTTATTCAGGAAACCCCTGCAGACCCTGCTGTCATTGCATTGTCAGCAGATAAATCATCCAGACAGCTGGCCTCCACTTCTGTTTCCCACTGACAAGGACAACAAATTTACGGATAGACTAGGGAAGGAAGGTACATACTTCTTCCACTTTAGCCATCAGAGCCCTAAACTATCAAACTCACATGGCTAGGTTTGTTTTAGATACTCTTATCAAAAGCCTCTGCACTGATTCCAGATGTGCCAGACCCTCCTGCTAAGTCACAACACTCTGCCATGCTCTCTACCAACTATCAAGTGACCAGCACTACATAAAGTGCAGTTATGATGTGGTAGAGGCTTCCTCCAAATCTGCATCCTCAGGTTCTGTCCTGAGAATATATTCTTGGGTGATGTTACTATCCCTTCCCATGGATGTCCAGACCAAATTGCTAGATGCACCTCTTGATGATTTATTTATTTATTTGCAGTTGGTTTACCAGGATGGTCCATTGGGCCAATATGAACCCATTTTCAATGGAGTCCTGGGGAGAAAAGCTCCAAAAACAATCAAGGTTACAATAGGTTATAGATGATAAATTTTGCAAATGTTATAGATTCGAACAAACATTACAAACAGTACAATAAACATTACAATTGATGAAACTTACAGTGATACAGACTAGCAAAAGGAACATTGCAAGTAAAAAAAAATGGGAACCATTACATATTAGGAAGCATACACTTAAGAGGTGCAGCCTAGTGCATTCTTGCAAATAGCTTAGGAATGACAAGGATGTATGAGTTGGGAGAAATGATAAAAGAAAATTGCTGGTGTAAGCAGGGGAAAGTAAGGAAGATGGAAATTGCAAGCGTTAGTTATGTGAGGTGGGAGCAGGAGCATTCCCACTGGGATACTAGATGTGAGTGAATAGACTTTATGAAAATAAAGCGGTTAGAGGTGGTATGAATGGATGGTGGTAGGGAGTTCCAAACACGTGTAGACCATAAGATAGAAGATTTTTGCCTGGGGGACGAGTTGGTTTGTACACTTCTAATAGATTTTGGTTGTTAGACCTTAATACTCTGTCAGGTGGGTGCATTTTAAAGACAGAAGAAAGGGAGGGACAGAGGGAGGGGTTGAAAATAAGCTTGTGTGCAAGAGTTAGTTGAGAATAGGTGAGATGATTGGGTAGTTCTAGCCATTTTAGTTTTTGGAGAGAGGAACAGTGGTGGGTGGTGGACTTTTGACTGGTTGCAAACTTGGCGATTTTGTTGTAGCAAGAGGAAAGTTGTGTTTTCAGGGAGGATTGTAGAGAAGGGAGGGGATAAGCAAGGAAGTAGAGAGAGTGATTTTAGTGGCAGGTGTAAGATAATGATTTTGTCGGTAGAGCATACCTAGTTTTTGATGGGTTTTTTTTATATTTAGTTGTAAGTGGGAGTTGAATTTGAGCTGGCTATCAATTTAGACCCCAAGTAACTTGGTCTCTGACACCAGTTCCAGGGGTGTGTTATTTTGACTAGTAATAGAGAATGTGTTTATGTCGAAAGAGGTGGCTTTAGAGGGAGTAAATACCATTAACTTGGTTTTAGAGGCATTAAGTGCTAGGTGATTTATTTTCATCCATTGCTCAGTGGTTGAAAAAGCATCTTGAGTAAACTTTAGGAGTGTAGGGATAGATGTGGCAGAGCAGATAATAGTTGAATCATCAGCATATTGGATGATATTTGAGAAAGGGATAGAGTTGCAGAAATCATTTATAAATATATTAAAGAGGAGGGGACCCAGTATGGAACCTTGGGGAACACCGGTTGGGGTATTAAGGAATGAGGAGGTGGCCTTTTTCCATTTTACTGCTTGATATCTATTGGATAAGTAGCTGGAGAACCAGTTCAAAGAGGAAGGAGATAGGTTAAGCTTGGAGAGTTTAGTTAAAAGTAGGTTGTGAGAGATGGTGTCAAAGGCCTTAGAGAGGTCAAGTAGTAGGGTAGAAACAATATGACCAGAGTCCCTGTCATTATTAACAGTTTCAAGGAAGGAGAGGAGGGCTGTCATAGTGCTCTGACCTGGTCTGAATCCATGTTGTGTGGGAGTTAGTAGGTGATTATCTAAGAGATGTGGTAGGAGTTGTAGTTGGATACACTTTTCTAGGAGTTTAGAGATGGGAGACAGGATAGCGATGGGGCGGAAATTAGTAACATTGTTATTGTTGCCACCTTTATGTAAAGGTATGATAAAGGCCTTTTTCCAGATTTGGGGTACTATGCTTTCTTGGATAGAGCAGTTGATTAGAATGCTAATGGGGTAGGCAATTGCTTCAGCGGCTATGCTAAGAAAGTAAGAAGGGATGTTATCAGGGGCATTGGTGCATGGCTTCAGTTTCTGAAGGAGTTTTTTTTACTGTAGAAGTGGGTATAGGTTTTAATGAGAAAAGAGGGGAGTGGGAGGAGGGGGTATATGGGGGTGATGATGATGAGGAAGTGAGAGTAGGAGAAGGGGTGGAGGGTAGAGAATTAGTGGATGAGAATGAGGGAGTGGTAGCAGTGCAGTGTAGAGTGTTGGTAGGGGAGGATGGGGGTGAATTGGAGAAAGTAGTGTTGTTAGAGAATGAAGAGGTTAGTTTGGAAATAGAATCAATGAAAAAAGAGTTAAATTGGGTAGCCAAGTCTATATCGGGAACATTAGGGTCTGGGGTGGGGGTGTCTGGTTTGCTGGGATTAAGGAGAGTGGAGATACCTTTCCAGAATTTCTGAGGGTTTGTTTTATTATTATTTTGGAGTATGGAGAAGTAATTTTGTCGATCAGAGATGATGAGCTTTTTTACTTTATTTCGGAGTGTTTTGTGTTTATTATGGATTTGGGGGGTTCTATTTTTCTGGTAGTGTGCCCAGACTTTATCTCTGTGTCTCATGGTTGCTAGTGTGTTTTTGGTTAGCCAAGGGGCAGTTTTGCTTTTTATTCTTTTTGTCCTTAAAGGAGCATGGTAGTCTAGAAGGTTTAAGAAGGTTGGGTTGAAGTGGGCAACTGCATTATCTAGAGATAATGTTTTTAATCTATTCCAATTTATTGCTTTTAGAGAGTTAGAAAAGATTGTTTGGTTAAAGTTTTTTTTGGTTGCGGGTAGTAATATAATTATGGGTGCGATGTAGGAGTAAGGGGAGTCGGTGTGTGAAGATGGGTATGTGGTCACTAAGGGAATCGGGAAGAGTACCACTGTCAGAGAAATAATGGGGATGAGAGACTAAAATCCAGACCAGAATACTGCCGCTAGAGAGGTTTTTGAGGGGCGTGTTATAGAGTTGATTATCTGTGAGAAATTGTAGAGGTTGATGTTAAGTGGGTTTGTGGGAGACTGAATAGAGGCCCAAATAATATTCATGTCTCCTAAGATTGTTTCATTGCTAATGTTGGTGTAGAGCCAGGAGAGGATGTCTTCAAGTGTGGAAATATTATCCCCTGGGGGGATGTAGAGGGAAGCTATACATATGTGCTTGTGTTTGTTAACTTGAAGTAGTGTTAGGAGTCGTTCAGCATTATTAAATTGAGGAGTAGGTTTGTTATAGGGAGTAACTGACAAGGAAGATGAGTATAGGAGAGCTACTCCCCCCCCTTTTTTGTGGGACCTGTCTTTTCTAATGATAGAATAGTTTGGTGGGATTATTTCAGAGTCTTTTATATGAGGTTTTAACCATGTTTCTGAGATGGATAGGATGTCAGGTTTATTATGTATGAGCCAGGTATGGAGGTTTGGGATTTTGTTAACTATACTTTGAGAGTTTAAAGAAGTAAGTAATATGGACTTGTCTGTAGTAGTTGAGGTGGGGGGGCCAGGGTTAGGATGGATATCACCTGATAATAGAATGGTAATCAGATATAGGACTGGGTTAGAGAGGTAATTGTACTGTTTAGAGTACAGATTGGGTTCTAATAAGATTCTGAAGGACTTGCTGGTTACTATGGGGGTAGAATGTTTATGTGTGGTGATAAGTTTATATGGAAAAAGTAGAAGGTTTTTTATAGGAAATAGGTGGGGAGAAATTGGGGTGTGTGAGTATGGGAGAGAAGAGGTAAGATGGTTGGTTACATGGAAGGATTGTGGGTGGTAGAAATTACCGGGCTGGGTGAGGTAGTAAAGATGGGATAAGTTAAGAAGTAGAAATAGTAAAAAGGAGATGAATGAGGGGTTTGAAAGCATGATGAAATGGGGCTACTGAGAGGTGATGTGTTGTTCATAGGTTCATACTAGGCTATCTGCCCTAGGGCATTTATAAGCCTAACCAGAGTGTGTTTGGCTTTCGGCACCCATTTTAAATAAATTTTGCTATGCCCTTTTTCGAGGTTAGTATACTGTGCCTCTGTCTAACAGTGACACAGAAGTGATACCCGGGGTAAACCTACGATCTCCCATCCACTCATCAAGATTCCTCTTGAAGAGAGTCAATGAGGGACTCTGCCTAACCTGGACTGGGATTTTATTCCAGAGTGAAGGGAGCCTCTGGGTTATGAATCTGTCCCTCCAACATGTCCTATTTATTTCAGTGCTGAGGTTCAAGTCTCGAGCGCGTAGCTCGATGGGATTTGGATTTTCTGAGGTGCAGCATGTCTGTTAATTCCGGATTGGACATGGCTTTATACGTCAGGCACAGATCGCCTCTGAGCAGGCGGTATGCCACTGAGTAGAGCTGGAGTTTCTTTAACCGGGAAGCATATGGCATCTGTTTGAGCCCTTTGATCCTCTTGGTGAGGTACTTTTGGAGTCTTTGGAATTGCTGCAGGTGTCTGGTAAGGTACATCCCAAAAGGGGCATTGTACTCAATTATGGGCCTGATGAGGGATGAGTAAAGAGGCACGATGACCTCCCCTGATCTAGATGTGAAGCCCTTCATGATTAGGTGGGCTATATAAAATGTTTTTCTAACCACTTTGGCCACGTGGTTGTCAAATGAGAGATTGCTATCAACTTGGGTACCCAGGTCCCTAATTACTTCTTCCGTACTTAATGGATTACCACCTATGTGGTAATTTGTGGGCACTTTGTTTTGCCAAAGGGGATGACTATACACTTTTTGGCGTTTAGCTTGAAGCCATGTCTCTGGCACCAGTTGTCTGTTTCTATGAGGCCCTTTTGTAGGATGCTTGTGTCGGCTGGAGAGTCGATTATGGCGCCCAGTTTGCAGTCATCTGTGAACTTGGTCAGCCACAGTCCTTCCGTGTTAGCCTGTACCTCCGAGAAATATATACCGAACAAGAGAGGTCCCAGGACTGAGCCTTGTGGGATGCCACTTGTAACTGGTTTGGAGTCTGACATGGCTCCAGCAATTCTAACCATGTGGGTTCTGTCCTTGAGCCAGTTTGCAACCCATCTAGTGACATAGGGGTTTATATTTAAGCTGGTGAGCTTATCTATAATGCCCGAGTGGGGTATTGCATCGAAGGCTTTTGCAAGGTCCAGGTAGGCTGTGTGGACCACGTTCCCCTCGTCAATGGCCTTGGTGACTGTTTCAAAGAAATCGACCAGGTTTAAGAGGCAGGATCTGCCCTTAACAAAGCCGAACTGGGTAGGATCCAGTGTCTGTAGGTCCCCAATATCTTTATTTATGAGGTCCATGATGATCCTTTCCATAGCTTTGCAGACCAAGCTAGTCAGGCTTATGGGGCGATAGTTTCCAGGATCCGTTGAGGCACCACCTTTGTGGAGAGGGACCACTGTTGCTGTACGCCACTCTTTGGGTACATATCCTGTAGTAAGGCTGAGATTGAACAGTAGTTTTATGTTTGGGTTTAGCTCTTCTTGAAGTTCATGTAGGACGCAGCCCGGGACACCGTCTGGTCCCATTGATGCTGTGTTTTTTGCTTTGGAGAGGGCAGCTCTTACCTGAGCATCTGAGATGTCAGGGGGCAGCACACTGCTGGGATAGATATTTGCCCTTTTGGTGGGGAAGGGGAGGAGAAGTTTGCGCTGAACTTGTCAGCTAGGATGTTGGCAATGTCTGTGGGTTCGGTGTATTTTTTGTCATTTTGGACTAATTTTGAGCATATTTGGGAATTCCCACCCAGGTTCCTAACATAACTAAAGAAAGCCTTGTGATTATCCTTAGTGTCCTGTGCAATTTTTCTCTCGAAGCTGCCCTTAGACTTTTTTATGAGTGCCCGTAGTTTTTTGCTAATACTGATCAGAGATGCCTTCCCTTTTTGGGATTTTGCTCTATCATGTAATAGCTTCCTCCTTCTATTGTATAGTTTGTTTATGGCTGGGGTCCACCAGACAGGACGCCTAACCATGGAGGATTGGGTCTTGGTTTTATTTGGGATTGCATGATCCATGCATTCCTGAAGGTGTTCATAGAATGCATTTATAAAGGATTCTGCGGTCTGGGCCGTATTTTCCACAGGCCCGGGGGCTTTGAAGGATTTCACCTCGGTTTTGAGGAGTGTGAAATTTGCTTTAGAGAAGTTTTTCACTGTGGTTTTCTGGGCAGGGGCTGGGGTCGGGATGTGAATATCTAGTGAGATTAGTTTATGGTCTGATCTTACCAGTGAGGGATACACTTCTGGTCTGGAGCATAGAGTCCCCATGTTGGTGATGATCAGGTCCAGTATGTTTTCCCCTCTTGTGGGAGTGGCAACAAGTTGTTCCATAGCATTTGAGTTTATAAATTCTAGGAACCTTTGGGCTAGGGTGTTGGAGCTAGAGTAATGCTCCCAGTCTATGTTTGGGTAGTTGAAGTCGCCCAATATAATGGTGTTTGGAGAGACCTTCATATTTTCCAGTGTTCTCAGGAAGGCCGAGTGGGGTTCCTGGGTTTGGGAGGGTGGTCTGTAGCAGGCTATAAACTGGAAGGCAGTTTTACCCACTGTTAGTTGCACATGGATAGTCTCTGATGCTTCGTGCTGTGCCACCAACCTGGAGGTGTGGGTATCTTTGACGAATATTGATACTCCCCCTCCTTTTGTGGTTCGGTCCAAATTTTGGGTGCAAAAAACATGGTATGAGGTATAACCTGGTAGTGCTGGTGTGCTCTCGGGAGCCTTGAACCAGGTTTCTGTTACTGCACAGATATCGATGTTCTCCATGCTAAGGAGAGTTTCGAGTGCGTGCATCTTGAGGTTTAGACTTCTGGCGTTGAGTAGCATTACTCTTAGTTTCTTATCCCTTGTGATACCTATGGAGGTGGGTTTGTCTTTTGAGCCTTGCCTAAAAAAGGCACTATGGGAGTGGCAAGAGCCTTTGCCAATATCCGAAAGCCCAGGGGTGACAGGTGCAAGCCGTCCCTAGCGAAGCATCGTGGCTTGTCGAGCATGTCATCCCAGGCAGACAGGCATTGGATCCCCTTTGAATGACACCAATACTTAAGCCAATTGTTGAAATTGATCATCTTGTCTTCATATTGTGGCATCATTCTTGGTGAGGGTAAGATGCTACTCAAGGTCAGGGTCATACCGGCCTGGGCTACATGCTCAGAGAGCTCCTCTATGTCTCTTTTCATGTAGCCCAGGGAGGTACGTCTCAGGTCATTCACACCAGCATGGACGATGACTGAGTCATATTTGTACTTACCTTGGAGTGACCTGAGTGCTTGTGTTATGTGGCGGATCCTAGCTCCCGACAGGCAGCTCACTGTGACCTTCTCTTTATTCAGCCTGGTGAGCGGGACGTCAGTGTGTCTGACAATAGAGTCACCTATTACAAGAGTGTCAGGTGTGTTATTCAGCCTTAAGGGCTGTGACTGTTCGGCACACTGGCGTTATGAGCTATGTGTTGCACGTGTTTTGTTTTGGGGTACCGGTTGCTTGGGTGTCTGCTTTGGAGGTCTCTGCTGCTTAGGCAGATTTTTATTTAGAGCCTCCGAGTATGTTTTTGTGTGTTTATGTGTTTGGTTTGCTGTCGTGGTAGGTCTTTGTGAGACAGGAATTGTAGTGAGTGTGGTTTCCTTCTCCTCCTGACTGGTTATGCCAGTACTGAGTTGAGAGAGCTTATCCTCCAGTTTGGCTGTATGGTTGCATATCTCACATGTGTTGGAATTTGTTGGGAGGAGGAGAGGGTTGTCTATGTACATGAGGCAGTTATAACATTGCCTCAAGATTCCCAGATTCACCAGCTGGACTGGAGAGGAGATTGACAACTGACCTTTGGACATGCTAGAATAGTATTGGGAATTCCTTTATAATTGAAAAAAGGGCCAATGGGGAACAAAGTACTTAAGGGGAGTTTGTGAGGGTGTAGTGCTTTTAATTTTTTAGTGCTGACTTATATAATTGCTTTAGTGAGAAAGTGCCAGGCTTTAGAGTGGGAATAGGGTGTTTATTATGAGAACTAGATCAGTTGTAAGGGAAAAAGTGAAGAGCAGACTTTGTGGAGCCGAGAATGGTTTAAACCCAATGATGCTGCACTATGCAAAATCATAAAGCAGCTAAAACAGGTTTTCTACAGGGGGACTTGAAAGAGCTAGAAAATGGCCCAAAACGGCCAATAGACTACCAGATTCTTGTGCTGGGAACACTCCTCCAGGGATAGATAGGCTGTTCCAAGCTCCCCACTGCCACTGGTGAACAAGAAAGCCTCCCTTTATCCAAGAAAGGAAATGGGCAACACAGGAACTTTCCAAAAGTCCAGAATACAGCAAAGCTTGTATTTGGACTACTCTAGGTCAGGAAAGATGGGAAACAAGGATATATTTTTTTCTTTTTTGCAATAAACAGCAGGAAAGTGCAATAAATATGTAACACAGGCTAGCGCACTTGAGTGTGTAGCCTCAACAGGTAAATGCAACAAACAGGGCAAACTTTAAAAGTGCAGGTGCAAAAACAACTTTAAACAGTTTAAAACAGTTCAAGAAGCAGAATTACTTGCAGTTTAGCTAGATCGGACAGTCGCCCAGGTAGTTGAATTATTTGTGGATACAAGAGAGTTGTATGTACAGAGGAGCTGGTAATTCCCTTATAATGTAAGTCCCTTATAATGGTGAAGGAGTGGAGAGTTGTGTGAAGTTTGGTATGGGTGTGGTTTGGGGGTGGGAGTGGAGACAGTAATGGAAACTAATTGGCTAGGAGGTGTAATCTAGGAGAGGTGAGTGAAGGTTAGTGTGGGCGGGAAAAGGGAATGGGTGTTTCCAGAGTATTGGAGACTGATTGGTCTAGTGTGGTAGTGGGTGTGATTATGAGGGGATAAAGGGAGAGGTGCTGGGGGCGGGTGGAAATTGGGGGCAAGGTAGGTGAGCGGAGTGAGTCCGCAGGACGAATGGAGCGGGTAGAGCCAAGGAGGGCAGGAGAAGATCAAGAACCTATCAGTGGAGTGTTGATTACAGAAGGGCAAGTACAGGGGACAGGGATATAGTAGGTTTAGAGTGGGCTATGATGTTTAAGAGAGAAACAGACACTGGATCCTACCCAGTTCGGCTTTGTTAAGGGCAGATCCTGCCTCTTAAACCTGGTTGATTTCTTTGAAACAGTCACCAAGCCCATTAACGAGGGGAAGGTGTCCACACAGCCTACCTTAGCCTGGTACTAATCTATAATAATAATAATATAAAACTCTGATACCTGGACCTCGCAAAAGCCTTCGATACAATACCCCACTCGGGCATTATAGATAAGCTCACCAGCTTAAATATAAACCCCTAAGTCACTAGATGGGTTGCAAACTGGCTCAAGGACAGAACCCACATGGTTAGAATTGCTGGAGCCATGTCAGACTCCAAACCAGTTACAAGTGGCATCCCACAAGGCTCAGTGCTGGGACCTCTCTTGTTCGGTATATATTTCTCAGAGGTACAGTCCAACACAGAAGGACTGTGGCTGACCAAGTTCGCAGATGACTGCAAACTGGGCGCCATAATCGACTCTCCAGCCGACACAAGCATCCTCCAAAAGGGCCTCATAGAAACAGACAACTGGTGTCAGAGTCATGGCCTCAAGCTAAACGCCAAAAAGTGTATAGTCATCCCCTTTGGCACCCACAAATTACCACATAGGTGGTAATCCATTAAGTACAGAAGAAGTAATTAGGGACCTGGGTGCCCAAGTTGATAGCAATCTCTCATTTGACAACCACGTGGCCAAAGTGGTTAGAAAAACATTTTATATAGCCCACCTAATCATGAAGGGATTCACATCTAGATCAGTGGAGGTCATCGTGCCTCTTTACTCATCCCTCATCAGGCCCATAATTGAGTACAATGCCCCTTTTGGGATGTACCTTACCAGACACCTGCAGCAACTGGAAAGACCCCAAAAGTACCTCACCAAGAAGATCAAAGGGCTCAAACAGATGCCATATGCTGCCTGGTTAAAGAAACTCCAGCTCTATTCAGTGGCATACCGCCTGCTCAGAGGCGATCTGTGCCTGACATGTAAAGCCATGTCCAACTCGGAATTAATGGACATGCTGCACCTCAGAAAATACAAATCCCATCGAGCTACGCGCTCAAGAGACTTGAACCTCAGCACTGAAATAAATAGGACATGCTGGAGGGACAGATTCATAACCCAGAGCCTCCCTTCACTCTGGAATAAAATCCCAGTCCAGGTTAGGCAGAGTCCCTCATTGACTCTCTTCAAGAGGAATCCTGATGAGTGGATGGGAGATCGTAGGTTTACCCCGGGTATCACTTCTGTGTCACTGTTAGACAGAGGCACAGTCTACTAACCTCGAAAAAGGGCATAGCAAAATTAATTTAAAATGGGTGCGAAAGCCAAACACACTCTGGCTAGGCTTATAAATGCCCTAGGGCAGATAGCCTAGTATGAACCTATGAACCTAAGAGAGAAAAAAGAAAGGATAGAGCTTAAAGAGAATACAAGAAGTAAGTGAATTGAAGTCAATATTAGTGGGGAGAGGCTTCCATCTAGAGGACAAATGCTGAAGTGCACCTGTGGCCCACCAGGGCAATCCCTGGACTAGATTGGACTGAGGAGAGAAGGGAGCTAGTGTGCGTCAGGGAACTAGATGAGGGGGAAGTACGGAGATACAAAAAATAAAAGGGGTTAGGCTGCTAGCTTCCCTGGCCTTTTCGGTGCAAGCTCTGCAGAGCTCCTTAAATCCCTGCAGGAAAAGGGCAAGAAGCTACAAAATCTAAAGCATTTGTTAGTCTCTCCTATTCCTAGGTATCATAGGAACTACCTTCAAAGGGCCACCTTTGTTAGGAGGCAGTCATCTCATTCTAATGCCCCACAAGTTTAGGGATGGAGGCAGCCTAGGAGACACTCCACTCCTAAACAGCCTTCTGCTTTCACTCCAACTCCCTTTCAGTGGCAGCCTGACCAGAACAGAGCCCCTCCACTGTGACTCAAACTCGTTACCTAATTCTACTCCCTTACCCCTCCTCCTCACCCTTTCCCTACCCTCCTGGCGGAAAATAACCTCAGAGTTTGGGTCTTTTCCATCATCCAAAAAGGCTACTTTATGACTTAGTAGACACTTCCTCCCTTTCAGGGGATACCCCAACCACCTACAAGTCAGCTTCATCTCTTCCCCCAATTTTGGATCAGCTCCAAACTCAGGGCACCATAGAAAGAGTACTTCCAGAACAGACAAACAAGGAGTTTTACTCCAGGATGTTTTTAGTTCCAAGAAAAGATGGCCCCTGGAGGCCAGTTCTGGTTTTGTCTGTACTCATTCTGTTTCTCAAGGTGCCTACCTTCAAAATGCTCACCTTGCATCACCTCCTTCCCCTCATCTCTGGGAGAGTGGTCCTCCCTCAGGCAAAGAGACCACAACATTATCAAAGAGATGGGGGCCCTTCTCCTAGCCTTGCAAATCTTCCACCCAGTTCTCCTACCAGGCACCTTAAAAGTTGTCACAGACAATATGACTGCCCTGTGGTATATCAAAAGCAAGGGGGGACAAGGTCCTACCCACTCAGCAGCCTGGCAATTCAGATTTGGTCCCTGGGAGCTGAACTGCACATTTACCTGCAAGCAGTGTACATTCCTTCAGTAGAGAATATGAAGGTGGACACTCAGCAGAACCTCTTTTTGGAGCTTATTCACAAGTGGAGTATTCCTCAGGCAGATCTGTTTGCCTCCACCCAGAACAGGCAGATGCCTCTGTTTTGCACAAGGGATCCACATCCACAGGTTTGGAGGGTGGACGCCTTCTCTTTTTCTTGGGCGGGGATGTATCTTTATGACTTTCCCCTTCACACCGATTCAAAGAGTCCTTCTGAAGTTTGAGGGACACACAAAAAATCCTGCTGGTGACTCCCTTTTGGCCAAGACAGCATTGGTTTCACCTTCTCCACCTACTAGCCAAGGGCAGTTACCACAGGTTGCCCCACCAATTTGACCTACTCACACAAGACAGGGGGTCGTTCATACACCCTCAGGTGCTCAACCTCAGACACACTCTATGGTTGATAGAGTTCTGATCCCCATCAGGCACCTATATTCAGAGGACATGCTCACTGTTCTGCAGGAAGCCAGGAAACATAATACCAGGAGAAATTATGTGTCAAATTTTCCAGGTGGTGTCAAAAGAAAAAAAAACAGGAACCCTTTCTTATTCCTGTACCTATGATCCTTTCTTACTTGTGTGAGCTTCTCCATTCAGGACTGACTTGCTCTTCTGTTAAGGTACACTTGTCAGCCATTTCCACCTGTCTGCCTTTGGTTCCCCCCTTGGCATCCAGATTAGATGTAAAACTATTCTTAAGAGGGGTCCTTCATATCAGACCCCCTCGAAAACCGATACCACCTTCATGGGACCTTAATTTTGTCCTTGAAAAACTCACATTACCTCCTTTTTAACCAGCTTACTCAGCATCACTGAAGCTATGAAAACAGTACTGCTAGTGGTTCTCACATCGCCAGGAGGGTCTCAGACAGCATCACTGAAGCTATGTACTTGGAAAACAGTACTGCTGGTAGCCCTCACATCCGCCAGGAGGGACTCAGAAAAACTATGTACTTGGAAAACAGTACTGCTGGTATCCCTCACATCCTCCAGGAGAGTCTCAGACAGCATCACTGAAGCTATGTACTTGGAAAACAGTACTGCTGGTAGCCCTCACATCCGCCAGGAGGGACTCAGAAAAACTATGTACTTGGAAAACAGTACTGCTGGTATCCCTCACATCCTCCAGGAGAGTCTCAGGCAGCATCACTGAAGCTGTGCACTTGGAAAACAGTACTGCTGGTAGCCCTCACATCTGCCAGGAGGGTCTCGGACAGCATCACTGAAGCTGTGTACTTGGAACACAGTACTGCTGGTAGCCCTCACATCCGTCAGGAGGGTCTCAGACAGCATCACTGAAGCTATGTACTTGGTAAACAGTACTGCTGGTAGCCCTCACATCCGCCACGAGGGTCTCTGACATCATCACTGAAACTATGTACTTGAAAAACAGTACTGCTGGTGGCCCTCACATCCGCCAGGAGGGTCTCAGAAAAACTATGTACTTGGAAAACAGTACTGCTGGTATCCCTCACATCCTCCAGGAGGGTCACTGAAGCTGTGTACTTGGAACACAGTACTGCTGGTAGCCCTCACATTCGCCAGGAGGGTCTCAGACAGCATCACTGAAACTATGTACTTGGAACACAGTACTGCTGGTAGCTCTCACATCCGCCAGGAGGGTCTCAGACAGCATCACTGAAACTATGTACTTGGTAAACAGTACTGCTGGTAGCCCTCACATCCGCCAGGAGGGTCTCAGACGGCATCACTGAAACTATGTACTTGAAAAACAGTACTGCTGGTGGCCCTCACATCCGCTAGGAGGGTCTCAGACAGCATCACTGAAACTATGTACTTGGAAAACAGTACTGCTGGTAGCTCTCACATCCGCCAGGAGGGAATCAGAAATCCAGGCCTTGATTCCTAACCCCCCCAACCTCATCTTCCCTAAGGAACTGTCCTTGAATCAAGCCATTATCCTCCCTGTTGTTTTCCCTCAACCGCAAAATCCATCTGAAAGAACCGTACATCCCTTGGATGTTCATAGACAGCTTAGGTATTACATGGACAAGACCAAATCCATTAGGATGTCTGACCAGCTGTTTGTCTCCTTTCACCCAAGGGCCTTGGGAAAGGCAATCTCTAAACAGATTATATCATCATGGATTTCTAAAGCTCTATCTGCCTGTTATTCCTTTCATGGAAAGGCTTTAACTACCAATGTGAGAGTGCATTCTACTAGGGCATCTGTTCGGCAGCCTTTTTCAGGGGGGTGGACTACATTTCGACTACAGTCCATACCTTTCCCAAGCACTACAAGCTAGACATGGTCTCTAGAGCCAGAACTGGGTTTGCTAGGTCAATTTTACAGTGTCTCATAGAACAGGCCCCTCAATCTATCACCCAAGTTCCTATCTAAAGCTTGGGTACTCTCCCTACAGTTATGAATACTGCGACATGAGAATAGAAGGACATAGAATAGTTGTGTAGGAACTTGGCATAACCTGAAATGTCCTTCTCTTCCATGTAGCAATATTCAGTCCTCCCCTCCAAACCCCTCTTGCTCTGTTTTGTCCATCTAGAGTGACTTTCCCTACCTTGTCTCCATCCAAACAGGGCACTGTAACAGGCACATACATTTATTGGGCTCCTTTGGCCTGGTGGCATATGTGGGTCTGAAAAGCTTCCTTTCCTTGCTCCTCAGGGGTACTACTGTACGCGGCAGTCATTTCTGAAGGGGGTACGTGCAGATGTTGCATTTATAGCTGACATCGGTTTATTGCCCTGACAAGCAATGTAGCATGTTTCCCTGCTCCTAAGACTTTGGTATATTGGCCGGATGTCCTGTGCTGCAGGCAGCAACCTCCCTACAGTTTTGAATAATGCAACACGGAAGAGAAGGACATCTAAGGTTATGGTAAGTTCTTACACAACTATTCTTTAGTGGGTATTCAACAATGTGGCAGTTCGATGATATGACAAACCCAGCTATGGTACTATCTTGACAGAACTAAGCCCTTCATGAAAGCTGAACAGCTACATCATTTCCTTCTCTGGGGCTATCAAGGGTCAGCCTGTCTCTAAGCAAAAGATTTCTCATTTGGCTGCCCTCTGCTACTGTTTTTTGTTACTCCCAACGTGGTAAATGTGTTGCAGGCAAGGCTAAGGCTCATTCAACCAGAACCTTATCCTTTTCTGTGGGATATTGGAAAGGCACAGATGTTAAACACATTCCAGAGCCAGCATCATAAAGATGATGCAAGGTGAGCATTTTGAAGGTAGGCACCCACCCACCATCCCCCATATTATGGATATCGTTCGATGATATCATACGTTTTTGCATTGCTGGTTGGCTTTGGTTATTTGTGTTGCTGTTTTGTGGCCGTGATTTGATTGGTTTCAGGCAATTCTTGCTTTTGGTCCTTCTTGGTTCTTCTACTTAGCACTAAAACCCTGAATATCTGACTTTCTGTGACAGGGGTTAGGCTTCCCCTGCTGGGCAGGCTTTAGACAATCTCCTGTCACAGGTTGTCAGAAGAGAAGATTTTGAGCTCTGGAAAGCTGCCAGAGTGGGTTATTTATGTATTTATTTTTTATGTATTGACATTTGATTACCAGGAAGTCCCACTACATAGGAGCTCATTTTCAAGGGAGGCCCAATGAGAAAAGCACAGAGTATTACAAAACATTTTAAGAACATTCATTTTAGAGTCTTAAAAACTAATACAAAAAATCAGCTACAGTTCATTTGGGTCTATATGACAGTATCGAATGGACTAAATAGCGAATGCTATTTAGTTGATCCGATACTGTCGAAATGGCAAAATAGAGAAGTCACAGAACATCAAATTTTTTCCCAGGAAAAAAAAATTGGTGGGCCATCTTCGGGTCTTTGCCATTTCCTCCACTATGGTGCGATCTCAGAGTTGGTATATTTAAGTGGGGGGAGGTGTGGGGGCGAATCCCCTCACTTAAATTTGTGTTTAAGTTTTTTTTTTTTATTTTATGGAGCAGCGAATTTTTTCCCTAGGAAAAAGTCCCTGTTCCGTTTGATGTTTTGTTGTTTTGATTTTATCGGTACGATGAAATAGAGTTCGCTATTTTCATTGTACAATAATATAATATTGACGCGTTCAATAAATTATACCAGATTAGTCATAATATGAAAACATTGGTTAAGAATAGATGCAAGTTATATGACAATAGAGGCTTATAGTATAGTTAGACAGAAAGCCAGGGGGAGAAACTGATAGAAGTAAGGAAGTGAGTGAAGAAGGGAGAGTAAAGAGATGTAAGGTATGAATAAGTAGTTTATCCTGGTGTTGAGCAAGAATTGAGCCAGCTTTTGGCTAGAAAGTCTTTCAGAATGGTTTTGAAGGATGGGAGGGAGAGTATTGACCTGATGGATACAGTTAAGGAGTTCCAGGCCTTAGCAGCATTGTATGACTACAGACAATGCCCAGCAGATTTGATAGGTTTGCCATATGCCACTGAGGCATTGTGAAATTTGAACATCTACTGTTACAGGTAAGTAGGACTAACTCAGCTGTACTTTTTTCTTCCGTCAATGTACAGCTGGCAGCCCTCTCTAAATTCATGTGAGAGAAAATTAGACCACCGTTACTTCATTGAAATGATTCAGAGCTTTTTTTGTGAGGAACCTTCCTTGTCAAACCACCACTGAGGGACCTAGTTCCTTTTTGGCACATTACTTTGCTGCTTCAGGCTTTGACTAGACCCAGATTTGAACCGGCAGCTTCTGTGAAACTAAAATTTCTTTCTTGGTAGACTATTTTCCTGGTGGCAGTTACTTCAGTAAGGAGAATTTCATTGTTACAGGCATTATCATGTAGGGTTTCTTTTCAGACCAATACCAGTTTTCTTCCTAAAGTAGCCCCATAAGCTACCCTTAACCTATCCATTAACTTGCCAGTTTTCTTTCAAAATTTTCCAGCAAAGAGGAACATATGTTACATTTGCTGGATGTTAACCTTCAGTTAAGATTTTATTTGCGTCCTACCAAAAGATTTAGAAAAACTGATTTTTTTTTGTCTCCTTTGGAAGAGCCAAATTAGGAAAGGTTTTATTGAAAGTCACACTGTCCAGGTGTCTCTCTGATTGTATTTCTTGTGCATAAAAAGCAAAGGGACTGTCCCTTTCCTTACAGACCTAAGTCCCATTCTTCTAGAGCAGTTGCAGCATCTGCAGCTTTCTTTGCCACAGTTCCTTTAGATGGCATTTGTTCTGTGGCTAATTGGTCTACAGTTCATAACTTTGTCTCCCATTACAAGTTGTACCTGCAGTCTAGATCCCATGTGTCCTTTGTTCCTCCTCCTTTTGGAATATTGTTCCATGATACCACTCTGGAGTTGTAGTTGCTGGGGAATCTGTGCCATGTACTGAAGATGTTCTTCGTGTTTCACTGTTGCAGTCATCACATTTGGGTTATCCCTGCCAGGGTAGCCCTCAGTCGGCCCTAATACTAGAGGCTTAGTGTTTCTGCGTCGGTTGCTGTCGCTCCAGGACTGATGTCAGGTCGTCAGTGGTATAAAAACAAGCAGCTGTTGCCATTACATCAGTCTTTCTTGCTGAGGAGTCCAAAGCAGAAGCAGTTCCCACGAGTGCCGTTCGGCTGCTACCTGAGTTTTTCATTTCCGAATTGAAGTTGAAGTCTTTTAAAGATAAGTACCCCATTGGGGATCCTTTTTTCTTGCTCTATCTGAAAAAGTTAACAATTTTCTCACCTGTGGAAAGCAAATACCACACCGAGACTTTCATTCCTACTGCGTCACTTGTTTAGGCCCAGACCACGACATCTCCCGCTGTCGCTTTTGTGCTTTGATCAATGCCAGAACTATATGTTGTTGGGCCCTTATTGTAGCTAGATATTTTCGCTCTCAGTCTTCGACTTCCGATATGGCTTCAGTAAGCCATCCGACAACCGATCTTCCGAAAAAAACGTAAGGATAATGACAGGGACAGACCGCACAGGTCCAAAAATGCAGACGACGCTTCCATTAAGCTAGTCGTCAGTTCTACGGTCCTCAGTGAGGCGCTTTTACAGCCCCTGATGCCTGCGTCTGTGGATTTGCAGGCCACTACCGAGACCCTTTCGGAGTCTGGTATGCCGCGAGACTCTTCTTCGACTAAGGATCCTGCGCATGTCTCTACCTTGGATGGATCCCTGAGCCACTGAGCAGGCACCGGCTTCTGAGGAAGTACTTCGCACTTGCGATACTTGACACAGACCGACGATTTCTTTTGAAAACTACAGAGTTTCTAAGGCCCAGGGTACGAACCACACCCAAAAAAAATGATGACCCAGGCTCAGGCCCCTGCTTCCTTGCCTCAGTCTCAGATGCTTAAAATGGCAGAAGACCTTATAATGCTTATCTAGGGAAACCCTACATACCTTAAGGGAGCATTTCCAATGGGAATGTCAGGCCTACCCACAGTCTAAAAATACTCAGGGAATTCTTAGATCTTCCACAGCACAGACCTCTGGCCATTCCTCCTGTCTTGGATGTTGCGGATGATGTTTTCATGAAATCTAGTTTGACTCCTGACACCCACCCTCCTGCTCCCAGGAAACCTGACAGGTACTATAGAGTCCCTGACTCTCACAAATTTCTTTTCAAAACCCTACTGCTGACCCTGAGGTTATTTCTCAAGGGCCTAAAGGAATTAAAGCAACTTCTGCTAAGAATCCCACCCCCTCAGCTAAGGATTCCTGAGCATTAGACAGATGGGGTAAAAAAGTATACACCTCTGCTACTCTTGCTGTTAGAGCATTAAATTGTCAGTATCATGTGCTGAAATATAAGCAACATACCATGGAACTCCTCAAACAAAAAATATCTTCCTTTCCTGCTTATGCAGAAAATAAAGAGTTACAAGACTTAAAGCATTCTGCAAATCAAGTAACTAAGCACACGTTACAGTATGGTTTTGATGCCCTAGAAGCATATTGCAGGTCAACAGTCACTGGTTCTGTACTTAGAAGACATGCTTGGCTTAAGGAACAGACCTTGCCAGACCATGTCAAATCCAATTGGACGCACCCTTGCACAAAAACAACTTATTTGGCACCAAGGCAGAAGATGTCCTAAAAAAGATGGAAGAAAAAGCTAAATCTATGCAAACAGTTAAAGACGTCTTACAGGTCCAGCCACCGAGGTTCAGTAGGCATTGCCCCTCCAAGCATTAGTCCTTTCCTGCCCCACCCAGGTCAGCTCAGCCCAGACCCAGGGGAAGCAGGTCCCCCAGACAGCAGCCCCAGGGAATACAGAGATCTAAGCAATGGAGTTCCTCCTCTTCAAAACCAGGGAGTGCAAAGCCACCCCCTTATGGGAAGAGCTCACAATGACTTTACACTTCCATCCCCTCCCTCTGCCCACCTGCACTTGCCCCTAGGAGGAAAACTCTCCTTCCACGCATGCAACTGGGCCACCATTACCAATGACCGCTGGGTCCTCAACATAGTGTCCCAGGGATACAAATTTTATTTTCACACTCTACCAACCTCACAAGGGTTCCCAGATCTTCACCCAAACCAGTGAGCAGAGGCCAAAAAGCAAGTCCTTTCCCTCCTCTCTTGAGGGCAATAGAGCATGTTCCTGCAGAACAGACAGGCCAAGGTTTCTACTCCAGACTCTTCCTGGTACCCAGAAAAGAGGGCGCATGGTGCCCCATCCTCGACCTATCCATTCTAAACACCTTTCTGGTGATACCAGACTTCAAAATGCTCACCCTCCAGCAGCTTCTTCCTGTGCCTTCCAAGGATGCTTGGCTAGCCACCGTAGACCTAAAAGAGGCCTACCTACACATCCCAATCAGGGAATCCTGCAGGAAATACCTACATTTCAGAGCAGGGTCACTGCACTTTCAGTTCTCTGTGCTTCCTTTTGGCTTATTCACTGCTCCCAGAGTTTTCACAAAATGTCTGGCTCCCGCCATTGCTTTTTGCAGGCAAAGAAGTATTCAAATTTACCCATACTTAGACGACTGCCTGATTCAGGCAGACAGTCAGGAGAAGCTGTTACAGAACCTGACCTTTCTAAAGGACCTTCTGACCTCCCTGGGTTACACTATCAACAAAAAGTAATCAAAGCTAGTCCCCACACACAAAATTGTATTCCTGGGAACAAGCCTGGACAAAGAATCCCAGATGGCACTCCTTACACCAGAAAAACAAACCTACCTGACAATCTACTTGTCTCAACTAGCCACCAGAACCCAGTTGTCCGCAAGGAAAATCCTGCAAGCTCTAGGATTCATGGTCTCCTGCATTCTTCTCATTCTATATGCCAGACTGCATATGAGGAAACTACAACGGTACCTAAAGAGCCTTTGGTGTCAACACTCTCAAGACCTGGAAACTATAATGCCAATGATACCTTGTCTAAGGAAAGATTTTCTTTGGTGGGCAGCATCATGCAACCACAACAAGGGACTTCCCTTCTCACTACCCCACGCCACCCAGACCCTCACCACAGACGCATCAGACTATGCCTGGAGTGCACACCTGGACAGTAAGCGCATTCAGGGCCAATAGAGCCCAAATCAAATACATCTGCACTTTAACCAAAAAGAAATGTTAGCTGTTCAGCACTCCTTGACAGCTTTCAGACCCCCTACTCTCGCCAGGGCCTCTGCTGATCAAAACAGACAACACCACGGTGATGTGGTACATCAACAAGCAGGGAGGGATTCACTCTTATCCTCTGTGCAGGCTTGCCATGACCCTTTGGCACAAGGCCGCAGCCATGCAATTACACCTGTTAGCATAATTCCTGCCAGGCTCTCTAAACTCTCTGGCAGACAACCTAAGCAGAAACCTGCTAGATCCACATGAGTGGCAGCTAGACCAACGAACCTACACCCTTGTAACCCAGAAATGGGACACCCTGAAGGTAGACCTCTTTGCCTCCCACTCCAATCATCAGCTCAGCAAATGTTTCACCAGGGAACCTCACAAGAAGGCCTGGAAAGTGTTTGCTCTATCCTCCCAGTGGGTAAACCTCTCGGTCTATGCAATTCCCCCTCTACCACTCATTTCAAGGGTACTGCTCAAAATAAGGGAGGAAAAACCGATGACAATCCTGATTGCCCCAGACTGGCTATGACAGCACTGGCACCCACTGCTGCGCAGCCTGTCACCCTTGCCACCATGGCATCTGCCTCAGATCCCAATACTCCTGACCCCGAGGACTGGAGAATTCATGCATCCTCAATTGCAGACCCTCAATCTGGCAGCCTTGCTTATTCTCTGACCTCTCCTCAAGCTGCCAGTCTAAGCAAGCAAGTTCTAGATGTTATACGTGAGACCAGATGCCCCAGTACTAGGAAAGTCTTATGCTGACAAATGGAAAAGGTTTTGCACCTAGATCCAGGCTAAGGGAGCCAGAACGGCACAGCCCACCCTATCTCTCATCCTGGATTACCTGGAAGACCTACTACACAAGGGTCTATCCTTCTCTTCTATTAAAATTAATGCCTCTGCCATCTCTGCTCATTTCAGCACAGAGCCACCTCTTTTCTCGCACCTTCTCATCAAACAGTTCCTAAGAGGGGCTAACAACTTGAGGCCACCCAGAAGAGCTCGTACCCCAGCTTGGGACCGAAACTTTGTGTTGGACAAGCTCACCCTGCCCCCCTTTGAACCTGCAGCTTCAGCAGAGTTAAAAATTTCTCTCTTGGAAGACAGTCTTGCTTCTGGCCATCACTTCAGCTAGAAGAGTATCAGAGCTACAAGCACCTATGGCTGTAGAGCTATTCATCATTTTCCATGCTGGCAGGGTCTCCCTCAGGACTAACCCATCCTTCATGCCAAAAGTGGTGTCCAGTGTGGCTCTCAACCAATCCATTCACTTGCCCACCTGTTTCCCTAACCTACAAAACAAGGGGGAAATGATTCTGCACTCTGTAGATGTGCACAGACAGCTCAGATTCCACCTAGACAGGACTAAATCTTTTAGAAAAATTGATCAATTGTTAATCAGCTTTGCTGCAGGAGCAGAGGACAAGGCCATATCCAAGCAAACAATTTCCAAATGGATAGCACATTGCATCCATTTCTTCAACAAACAACACGGAAAACCACCCCCAAGGGGGTCAGGACACATTTCCACCAGAGCAACCTCCATCTCTGCAGCTTTCCTCAGAGGGGACCCCACCAGGACATTCTGGAGTCTGCAACTTGGACTTCTGTTCATACCTTCACCAAGCATTACCACCTGTCTATCGTCTCCTAATCCAGGGCAGGCTTTGCCACTGCAGTCTTGCAGGGCATCCTAGCCAGCCCCCAGTCTTCTTGACAGCCTCCACCCTTTTCTTCAGCTTTGGGAATCAATCCAAATGTGATGACTGCAACAGTGAAACACAAAGAACATACTACAGTTGTGTACACTTACCATAAATGTAGATGTTCGAGTATATTCACTGCTGCAGTCCTGGTTTCCCTCCCTCCATCCCTCTTGTCTCTCTCTGTCTCTCCTTACAAAGAATTTTGCTATTTACTTTCTACTGGTGGTGTTCTTCCACCATAACCTAGCTCTTTATTGGGGGCTCCTGACAGTTAGGGCAAGAAAAACTGATGTAATGGCGTTGGCTGCCTGTTTTTATACCACTGACGACCTGACGTCAGTGATGGGGCGACAGCAACTGACGCAGAAATACTAAGCCTCTGGTATTCGGTCTGACTGAGGGCTACCCTGGCAGGGATAACCCAAATGTGATGACTGCAACAGTGAATACACTCGCACATCTACATTTATGCTAAGTATACACAACTGTACTTTATCATGACTGCTCAGTGGTTAAGGTATGTGCCTAAAATGTCCAGTGTCCATGACTCAGTCCTGATATCAGGAGACCACGTGAGTTTGCATGTTGTTCCAATAGCTACATCAATGGCTACATGCTTTTTCTGATGGTACTTCATTTGGGTTGTGGATTGGCATAATAGTAAGGTTTATACCTTACAGACACAGCAGAGGATTTGATTTTCACATTTTGGGAAGCATGGGTAGACTTAAAAAGGTCACCTGGGGTTATTGGCGTAATAATCACCCATGAACCTTGAGTAAGTTAGTACAAGGCTGTCTGCTGTTGTGGGTCATTTTAAGCTTAGCCAGTTTCCATTTCAAAGGTGAGAATCAAACTCTGTACCTTGTGTCTGTAAGATAAACACCTTAACCATTATAACTATTAAGAGCTGACTATAATACCTTGCCTGAAAAGTAAAACAAGAAAGAATGATATAATCTAGTACAAACCTCCTCTCTTTAGTTATTTCAACTGCTTCTTGCTGTTACTTTTTTCTGCTGCACTCTCCTCTTTTGCTCTTCCTGCTCCATTCGCCCTGCAGGCTCAAATTACAAGCACAAAAATATTTGCTTCATTGCCCTCTATATCTCTCCTGGTAATAATAGCTCAGCTCTTGAGGAGATTCTCTTATGGGCATCCACAAAAATTAACTACGAAACTTATATCTTAGGAGACATAAATATTGTCTGGAACAAAATAATTAGCCCCTCTCCATCCCTATCCATCAGTCTCTACAACATAATTAGCCCCTCTCCATCCCTATCCATCAGTCTGTACAACATAATTAGCCCCTCTCCATCCCCATCCATCAGTCTGTACAACATAATTAGCCCCTCTCCATCCCTATCCATCAGTCTCTACAACATAATTAGCCCCTCTCCATCCCCATCCATCAGTCTCTACAACATAATTAGCCCCTCTCCATCCCCATCCATCAGTCTGTACAACATAATTAGCCCCTCTCCATCCCCATCCATCAGTCTGTACAACATAATTAGCCCCTCTCCATCCCTATCCATCAGTCTGTACAACATAATTAGCCCCTCTCCATCCCCATCCATCAGTCTGTACAACATAATTAGCCCCTCTCCATCCCTATCCATCAGTCTGTACAACATAATTAGCCCCTCTCCATCCCCATCCATCAGTCTGTACAACTTTACTCAAATAATCCACTCTATCACTCGATATAATAAAACAAATCCCCTGGTTCCACTTTAGATTGGATCCTAGTCTCAAATCCTAACAAAATAACCAACTCAGGCACAATTCCAGATACCATTAGTGACTACCTCCCAGCCTTCATCCATCGCTCCACTAGCTCTTCCCCATACCAACATCAATACATTCACACTCGTAACCTCACCAACTTTAACCCCACCACTTTCTCAAACTTATTCAAACAAATCAACTGGCAAACTCTAAAAACCCTTCCTCTTAACAAAGCCGTAGACTACTTCAACTCCATCTTCCTTGACAATCTAAACTCCCTAGCTCCCCTAAGATATAAAAGAATAAAAACTAACACAGCTCCATGGCTTTCCAAACAAACAAAACAGGCTATGCACCAAAGAGACAAACTTTGGATGCTCTAACAAAATAATAAACTGCCCACTACCCTGCTTCAATATAAACAGCTTCGCAACCTAGTAAAACAGCTAATCACCAAGGACAAAAATTCCTATTATATCAAGCTCCAGTCCAATAACAATAAAAACCCAAAGCATTTCTGGAATTCTGTAAACTCTCTCCTCCATCCAGGCACAAAGAATAATCCCTGTCCTGACCCAAGCAAATCCGACCCAGAACTAGGCAAAGAATTCAATTCATTTTTCATAGAAAGCATCTCTGCCCTTACCAAATCTTTTCCTAACAATAACCCAACTGCCCCTCACTCTCAGCCTCCAAACTCTCCTAACAACCCTCCTCTTCTCTTTGAACTTAAACCCGTCTCCACAAACTTTATAAAAAAACTCCTTTCCAAACTCAAACCATGCAGTAATGCTCCTGACAATATCCCCCCCACCTAAAATATGCTGCAGATGGCATTGCTCTCCCAATCAGCATAATTATAAACAGATCCATAAATTAATCCTACGTCCCCAAACTTTGGCGCTCAGCTTATATCATCCCTCTCCATAAAGGAGGCAAAAATACAAGTGTCTGTAACTTCCGCCTCATTGCTCTGCTCTCCCCAGTCTCTAAAATCCTTGAAAAATGCATTCACTACCAACTTATGCCATTCCTAACCCAAAACAATCTTCTCACACTCACCCAGCCCACAGCACCATAACCGCCCTTCTGTCTTTCAGTGAAACTGTCAATCAAGCCCGAGACTCTGGACACCTAGTTTCTACTGTTTTACTAGCTCTAAGGCATTTGACACTGTTTCCCACAACCACTTACTCTACCATCTCTCAAACCTTCACCTCTCAACAAAAACTCTATCCTGGTTCTCTAGTTATCTATCAGACAGATCTCAGGCAGTCAAATGGAAGAACTCCATCTCTTCCTTCTTACCTACCCCAACAGGCATACCACAGGGATCCATCCTTGGGCCCATGCTTTTCAACATTTTCATCAATAACTTCCACACTGCTATTCCAGATGCAAAAATCATTCAATATGCCGACAATTCTACCTTAGTCTACTCTGCTACTAACTTCTCTGAACTGCTGACAAAAACTCAAACTGCATTCTCCACAACAGAAAACTGGATGCACCAAAACCACCTCTCTCTCAATGCAAATAAGTCTAAAATCCTACTATTCCCCCCCTCTAAGGCCTACTCCTGTAACAAGAATGAATTCAAAGTCCTTAGCCAATCCAACTCATCCATAGAAGTGGTACCTTCTGCTAAACTCCTAGGCATAACTGTTGATGAACACCTCAAGTTCAACACGCACATTCAACCAAACATTAAAAAAAAAAACACCAAAAACTAGGTATGTTGTATCGGAACAATCACTTTCTCTCTAATTCCACTAGGCATACTCTGGCCCCTACATATCTTCTTCCTTCCTCATTATATGGTGCTCCTCTCCTAACCAACCTGTCCGCCTCTACAACCTCCAAACTAGAAAACTGCTACAATAAAATCTCTAAATTTGCCACCAATTCCAAACATTCCACCCATCATTGCCTCACCCTTCAATCCTTGAATTGGCTTGAAATTTCTAACCACCTGGACTACCTGCAACTATCCACAGCACATAGACTTATATTTCATCCCACAAAATGCCCTGCTCTTGCTAATATCCTTCCCCCTTATATTCCTAACAGAACACTTAGATCTGAACACCACAATCTAATTGCTATCCACAAACCTAAGCGCCCTGCTGGCCATCTGCTCCTCTCTTATGCTCTAGGCAAAAAATGGAATTCCCTTCCCTCCACACTAAGAACCACATCTAACTCTGACAACTTCAAAAACCAACTTTTCAAACACTTGTCCATTAAATGGAAATGCTCCTGCCTCCACCATACTTAATCCTTGCTATCTCTATGCCCTAAGTCTCCCACAGTCTCATACCTATAACCCTTTACAAGCTCTCTTTAACTTCTTTAGCTTTATTTCTTTAACCAACTTAAAATTCCTAGAGCTGTGCTCACTTGACTAAACCTGTAATGAATGTAAGTAT
>NC_056732.1:25249192-25251692 GCF_019279795.1 Protopterus annectens | reverse complement strand
TAAGCAATGGGGTGCTTCCACTTCCAAATCTGGAAACAGCAAGACACTTCCCTATGGTATTCAGTCTCAATGACTTTCCTTTAAAGTTATTAAGCACTTACCTCTTAGCCACCCCTTTGGGGGGAAACTGGCTCTTCATGCAAAAAACTGGCAACTTATAACCCAGGACAAATGGGTTTTAAATATAGTGTCCCAGGATACAGATTTCATTTCCACACGTTGCCAACTCCAAATGGGTGGCCAGACCTGCCCCCAAATCAGTGGACAGAGGCTCAGAAACAAGTACTTTCCCTCCTAAACATGGGGGCTATTCAACCGGTACCAGAAGAGGAAAAGGGACAAGGTTTCTATTCCAGACTTTTCCTGGTACCCAGAAAAGACAAATCATGGCGTCCGGTTCTGTAACTGTCTACTCTAAACACCTTTCTGGACATTCCAAAATTCAAGATGCTGACTCTTCACCAGTTACTTCCTATGCTAGGCAAGGATGCTTGGTTGGCAACTCTAGATTTAAAAGAGGCTTACCTGCATATCCCAATCAGGGAATCTTGTAGAAGATACCTACGCTTCAAAGGAAGATACTTGCTTTATCTGTTCTCTGCATTGCCCTTTGGCTTGTCTACTGCACCCAGGGTATTCACAAAGTGCCTGGCTCCAGTAATTGCATTTTGCAGGCAAAGAAATATTCAAATATATCCATACCTGGGCGATTGTCTAATTCAGGCAGAAAACCAGGCCACTCTTATAAAACATCTGGCATTTGTAAAAAGGGTTCTAACTTGTCTAGGGTACACCATGAATGAAAAGAAATCACAACTGGTACCCTCTCAAAAAATTACATTCCTGGGTGCAAGCTTGAATACAACTGCCCAGATGGCTTACCTTATGCCAGAAAAGCAAATTCATTTGGTGATTTACTTCAAACAGGTGGCCACAAAAACTCTGCTATCTGCAAGACAAATTCTGCAAGCCTTGGGGTTCATGGCCTCCTGCATTCTTCTAATTCCATATGCAAGACTGCATATGAGGAAACTTCAGTGGTACTTAAAAAGTTTATGGAGTCAACATTGTCACAGCTTGGAAACAATGATTCCTATCATACCTTGCCTGCGCATAGAGTTCCTATGGTGGGCAGAGGCCTGCCACCAAAACAAGGGACTGCTGTTCACACCACCCCCTAACTACAGACGCATCAGGCTATGCATGGGGGGGGGGCTCATCTGGCAGGGAAGTGCATTCAGGGCAAATGGACCTTCAAATCAATCAAAAAGAAATGCTAGCTGCACAGAATGCACTGACAGCCTTCAAGGACTACCTTCATCCAGTACAACTAATGGTAAAGTTGGACAACACCATTCCTATCCCCTTTGCAGACTAGCCACGGCATTGTGGAACATGGCCTTGAGCTACCAAGTACAACTACAAGCTCAATTCCTGCCAGGAAAGCTGAATATTCTGGCAGACGAACTAAGCAGAAATCTCATGGACCCACACGAATGGAAACTGGAGGCACGTATTTTCAATATGTTGACACGCAAATGGGGGAGCCCAGACATAGATCTTTTTGCCCCACCCCAGAACTATCAGTTGGACAAATTTTGCACAAGAACACCTCACAAAAAAATGCCTGGAAAGTGGATTATCTGTCCTTCAGCTGGAAAAACCTATCCGTCTATGCCTTTCCCCCTCTGCCTCTGCTTTCCAAAGTTCTACTAAAAGTCAAACAGGGCAAACCAAAAATATTTTGATTGCTCTAGACCGGCCTTGCCAACACTGGTACCCACTCCTGTGCAGTGTGTCACAAATTTCTCCATTACACCTGCCTCAGACACCTTCCTTACTTACTGTCTCAGCAGGAGACCCAAATTCTGCACCCTCAGCTCCAAACATTGAATCTTGCAGCTTGGCTAATCATTTACATTTTCCCTTAGCATCCCTCAGCAAACTTTTGATGGATGTCATTTTGGAGGTGAGAAGACCTAGTACTAGAAAATCTTATGCTGACAAGTGGAAAAGATTCTGTGCCTGGAATCAGTCTCTAGGGATGAGCATAGCAGCGCCCAATTTACCTCAGATTTTGCAAAACTTAACTGAGATGCTTCACAAGGGCCTGTCTTTTTCCTCCAAAAACATCCATGCCTCAGCCATTTCAGCTCATTACAACACAGAACCACCCCTCTTCTCTCATCCTCTGCTAAAGCAGTATCTCAGAGGAGCCATAAACTTGAGACCACCCAGGAGAGCTCCATCCTCTGCCTGGAACCTTAACTTTGTATTGGAGAAACTCACTCTACCTCCTTTCAAGCCAGCTGGTACTGCAGACTTAAAATTTCTTTCCTGGAAAACAGCCTTCCTTTTAGCAATCACTCCAGCTGGAAGGATATCTGAATTACAGGCCCTTATGGCAGTGGAGCCTTTCATCATCTTTCATGCGGACAGGGTGTCCCTCAGGACTAATCCATCCTTCATGCCCAAGGTGGTATCCAGTGTGGCTCTTAAT
>NC_056732.1:25179192-25244192 GCF_019279795.1 Protopterus annectens | reverse complement strand
TAAAATGCTGACAGAGGATGGAGAGAGACGGAGCTTTGTGATACCCAGTATATTTAACATCTTGCTATTATCCCACCCTCCACCCACCTTTGTTGGTTAGAAGAGATGTTGCATTCCCTGGCACTTTGGACCCAATGCAGCTGTGTGCTTCTACATGGGAACAGTTCAAGGTAAAATGAATACACTCTGTATAGCAAGTGCTGCATTCTGAGGGCTTCACCAGGTGTTACAGTGAGACTCTGCCAACAGCTTCCTCTTGAGATGGGCAAGCCAATGGTTGCCACTCAGATGTTCTTCGTGTTTCACTGTTGCAGTCATTACATTTGGGTAATCCTGCTGGCAGGTTGCCCTCAGCCGGCCTGAATTCCAAAGTCTTGGGTCCTGTGTCGGCTGCTGTCACCCCTTCCCTGACGTCAGGTCGTCAGGGGTATAAAAGAAGCAGCCGACGCCATTTTCTTCAGTCTTTCTTGCCACGCGGTGCCCAAAGCAGAAGCAGTTTGCAAGTGCAGGTCGGCCGACTCCTGAGATTTTCGTGTTTGAGTTTCAGATCCGAAGTCTTCAATAAAGCTAAGTACCCCGTTGGGGAAACTTTTTTCTTGCTCCAGACCGATGTCAGAAAAAGTTAATAATTGTATTTCTTGCGGAAAGCAAATACCTCATAAGGATTTTCATTCTTACTGTATTTCTTGCCTAGGCCCTGATCACAGCATTACTGGTTGTCGGTTTTGTGCTAGATTTAACCAATGCACTATTAAGTGTCGATATGATTTTGCTTTAAACTTTTTTGGACGCCGGTTTAGTTATCCTGAAATGTCGTCGGATAGCCATCTGACTACCGGAGTTTACAAAAAACGCAAAGAAAAGAATAGAAAAAAACAACCAAGGCTCAAAACCGACGACGAAGCTTCTCCTAAGCCAGTCGCCGGTTCGCTGGTTCTCAGTGAGGTGCTTTCGCAGCCCCTGATGCCCACTACTTTAGAGTCGCAGGCCGCTACCGACTCCCACGTGGAGTCGGCCATGCCACTGGATACTCAAGGTATTAGAGCCTTGGACGCTAATCCTTCAGATGGGTCCGGAGCCGCTGAGCAGGTACCGGCTTCTGAGGGTGTATTCAGACCTAAACATCTTTACATTAAAACGACTTCAGCTTCAAAGGCAAAGACTAAAGCACCTTCTAAAGCAAGGAAACAAACCCAAGAGTCACGTGGACAGGCCTCTATGCCCAAAAAAAACAGATGCTCAAAATGGTCGAAGACTTGATTACCTTGATCAGGGGTTCCCATCCCCCTCCTGATAAGAGGCCTAGGCAAGACACTGACTATGAATCTTCAGATCAGGTTTCTATTTCTTCTGATTCCTCTTCTGATCAGGAATATTCTCTTCCCCCTATGAGGATTCTGATGCTGAAGAATCTATACCTTCAGCATCTCCACCTGAGGACTATTCTTTTGGGGAAACCTTGCATACCATGAGGGAGTATTTCCACTGGGAGAGCCAAGATTTGTCTGAATCTAAAAAGAGGCTCAGGGATTTTCTTTTACTACCTCAGCACAGGCCTCTAGCCATTCCACCTGTGTTAGACATTGTAGATGATGTGTTTTCCGAGTCTAGTCTGACCCCTGACTCCTTACCCCCAGCTCATGTTAAGCCTGACAGATATTACAGGGTTCCTGACTCGCACAAATTTCTTTTTAAAAAAACCCTGCTGCTGACCCAGAAACTATTTCACAGGGTCCAAAGGGAGTTAAGGCTTCCACTGCAAAAATCCCACCCCCCTCTGATAGAGATTCATGGGCACTGGATAGATGGGGTAAAAAGGTTTACACCTCTGCAACTTTGGCTATAAGGGCCTTAAACTGTCAATTTCATATGCTTAAGTATCAGCAACATGTCATGGTATTGCTTAAACAGAAAATGTTGTTAAACTCTGAATGGGCAGAAAACAAGGAAATGCAGGATTTATTGTATGCAGCAGAACAAATTGGAAAACATACTTTGCAATGTGGTTTTGATTCTTTGGAGGCCTCCTGCAGGGCCACAGTTACGGGTTCTGTAATTAGTTGGCATGCTTGGTTAAAGGAACAAAATCTGCCTAATCATGTTAAAGTTAAATTACTAGATGCACCTTTACAGCATGATACTTTGTTTGGTGTTAAGGCAGAAGAGGTGTTAAAGTAAATGGAGAACAAATCTAAATCTATGCAAACTGTCAAAGATTTTTTGCAAGTACAGCCACCTAGGTTTAGTAAACACTGGCCTACAAAAAATTGGTCCTTTCCTGTGTCAGACAGACCTCAAAGGGGCAGGTCCAGACACCCTAGGGGCAGATCCCAGGCGCAAGGTTCTTTATAAACCCAAGCAATGGGGTGCTTCTACCTCCAAAGTTGGAGAAGACAAATCACAACCATACAGGAAACAGTCCCAATGACTTCCCCCTGCCTGCACTAAGCACTTATCTTCTGGCAGCACCCTTAGGGGGGAAATTAGCACTTCTTGTTCAAAATTGACACATCATAACCCAGGACAAGTGGGTTCTAAACATAGTGTCACAAGGCTACAAGTTCCATTTCCATACTCTGCCAAAGGCAAACGGCAGGCCAGATCTGCCAAAAAAATCAATGGGCAGAGGCACAAAAACAAGTCTCATCCCTCATGGACATGGGGGCCATTCAACAAGTACCAGAGCAAGAGCAGGGACAAGGATTTTACTCAAGACTGTTCTTGGTACCCAGAAAGGACAAGTCCTGGAGGCCGATACTGGACTTATCTGTTCTGAACACTTTCCTGGATATTCCAAAATTCAAAATGTTGACTTTGCAGCAGCTTCTGCCCATGCTGGGCAATAATGCTTGGCTTGTGACTTTAGACCTAAAAGAGGCATAGCTGCATGTTCCAATCAGACAATCATGCAGAAGATACCTAAGATTCAAGGCTGGTTCAATGCATTATCAATTCTCTGCACTGCCCTTTGGCTTATCTACTGCGACCAGGGTCTTTACAAAGTGCCTGGCACCAGTAATTGCATTCTGCAGACAAAGAGGAATACAAATATATCCTTACTTGGACGACTGTCTCATTCAAGCAGAGAGCAAGGACATTCTTCTCCAACATCTGGCGTTTGTGAAAAGACTTCTAACATGCCTAGGGTACACAGTCAACAAAAAGAAATCAAAACTAGTACCCTCACAAGAGATAATATTCCTGGGTGCAAGCTTAAATACAACTGCCCAGATGGCTTATCTCATGCCAGACAAACAAAGGCAACTGACTACCTATTTCAAAATGTTGGCAACAAAGGCCCAGTTATCTGCAAGAAAAATTCCGCAGGCTTTGGGCTTCATGGCATCCTGCATCCTACTAATTCCATATGCAAGACTGCATATGAGGAAACTTCAATGGTACCTGAAAAGTGTTTGGACTCAACATTGCCAAAGCCTGGAAACATACTCTCATTCCCTGCCTGCAACAGGAGTTTCGATGGTGGGCAAAAGCTTGTCACCAGAACAAGGGACAGCCATTCACATAACCTCCAGCCAGGCAGACACTAACAACGGATGCATCAGACTATGCCTGGGGAGCCCACATGCAGGAAGATGCATTCAGGAAACATGGTCCTCAAATCAAATGCATCTACATATCAATCAAAAAGAGATGTTAGCTGTTCAAAATGCCCTGACAGCCTTCAAGGACCTACTACATCCGGGACAACTACTGATAAAGACAGACAACACCACGGTCATGTGGTATATAAACAAGCAGGGGGGGCATACATTCTTACCCCCTTTGCAGACTAGACTTGACCTTGTGTGACACAGCTTTGACTTACCAAGTACATCTGCATGCACAATTCCTGCCAGGAAAGGAAAATACTCTGGCAGACGAACTAAGCAGAAACCTCATGGATCCCCATGAGTGGAAGCTGGATCTACAAGTCTTCAGCATGATAACAAGGAAATGGGGATGCCCGGACATAGATCTGTTTGCCTCCCCTTTCAATTACCAACTAAAAAGATTCTGCACATGGACTTATCACAGACAAGCATGGAAAGTGGACGCCCTATCTTTCAGCTGGAAAAACCTATCAGTATATGCCTTTCCTCTACTGCCTCTCCTCCCCAAGGTGCTCCTAAAGGTCAGACAGGAGAAGCCAAAGATGATACTGATTGCCCCAGACTGGCCACGCCAGTACTGGTATCCAATACTAAGAAACTTATCTCTATACCCAGCTTGGACCTTACCTCAAATACCTTGACTACTGTCCCAGCAAAACAATCAGATCATGCACAGCCAACTCAGGACATTAAACTTGGCAGCATGGCGGATAATTTAGTCATACAAAAAACATCTCTCAGTAAAGCTGTGATGGATGTCATTCTGGAAACCAGAAGGCCTAGTACTAAAAAGTCTTATGCAGGAAAATGGAAGAGATTCTGTGCCTGGAACCAGGCACAAGGAACTGATACATCGGTACCAAATATTCCTCAGATTTTGCAATACTTAACTGAGATGCTGGACAAAGGCCTATCCTTTTCATCAATTAAAATTCATGCCGCTGCCATTTCGGCTCATTACAATACAGAGCCACAACTCTTTTCTCATCCTTTGTTAAGACAGTACCACAGAGAAGCCAAAAATTTAAGGCCCCCAAGAAGACTACTAATAGCTGCATGGGACCTCAACTGTGTCTTGGAAAAACTCACCCTGCCTCCTTTTGAGCCAGCTGCTACTGCTGATATGAAGTTTCTATCTTGGAAAACAGCTCTGCTCTTAGCAATTACTTCTGCAAGATGAGTTTCAGAGCTACAGGCGCTCATGGCTGTGGAACCTTTCACCATTTTTCATCCAGACAGGGTCTCCCTCAGGACAAACCCAACATTTATGCCTAAAGTAGTGTCCAGTGTGGCTCTTAAACAAGCCAGCCATCTACCAACCTTTTACCCAAGTCTACAGAACAAGGGGGAGAGAATTCTGCATTCTTTGGATGTACACAGACAACTTAGATTCTACTTGGACAGAACCAAAGCTTTCAGGAAGACAGGCCAATTACTAGTGGCATATGCTACAGGATCACAAGGAAAGCCTATTTCAAAGCAGACTATTTCTAAGTGGTTAGGCCACTGCATTCGTTTCTGCTACTTACACCATGGCAAGCCAGTCCCTAAGGGTATTAGGCCTCATTCTCATTCCACCAGAGCTGCAGCCACCTCAGCAGCCATTCTCAGGGGAGTACCAACCACAGACATTTTAGAGGCGGATACTTGGAGTTCAGTGCACACCTTTACAAAGCATTATCATCTGCCACTCTACTCTAAATCCAGGGCAGGCTTTGCCACTGCAGTTCTGCAGGGCCTCATAGCCGCTCTACTGTTGTCTAGTTCCAGCCTCCCAACCATAGCTTTGGGACTCTATCCAAATGTAATGACTGCAACAGTGAAACACGAAGAACATATTACAGTTGTGTACACTTACCATAAATGTCGATGTTTGCGTGTATTCACTGTTGCAGTCCAGGTTACCCACCCACCTTTCCCCTTTTTTCTTTTGGATCTTATCTTTCCTTCTCTGATTTATACTACCTATGTGGTGTATTTGCTTTTAGATGACCCGGCCCGTTTGAGTTAGAGGACCTAGTCCTCCCTGTTGTTTTCCTGCCGGTTTCTGGGCCATTTGAGTTAGAGGCTCTGTTTCTCGTTAGTTGGTCTAGTGCGTGTACGTATTAATTTTTTCCTTTCAGCATGTCCAAGGACCCTAAGGAACACAGGCCTTCGGGCTTTAAAAATGTGTTGAATGCAGCAATAAAATGTCTTTAAATGATGGGCACTCTGTGTGCGTGTACTGCTTGGGGGCTATTCACCTCCAAGAATCCTGCTTGTTTTGTCATTCCTTCAGTCCTCGTGTGCAACAGGAGAGGAAGAACAAGCTCATTTTGGAAGGACTGCTTAAACACTCCTTTGAGGAAGACTTGGCTAAGTCTTCCAGTGCATTATCCTCTCCAGCTAAAAAGGACAAAAAGACTTCCAAGAAGCGCTGTCCGGCTCTGGCTGTTTCTTCGGAGCTGCCAGAAAAAGTTGCTAGAACAGCTTCTCCTTCTTCGGTTCCATTGCCCTCAGTGCCGAAAGAAGGTAGTCTCTTGACTAAGTCCATATCAGCTCCCAGCCTTTCGGAGCCTTACACGGATGTTTTGGTTCGGAACCGGTCTCCACTTTTTCGACCGGGTTCTCCTTCATGCAAGTCCCGTTCTGTAGGGAGATCCAGATCTCCTACTTTATCTTCCAGGTCTTCCAGGGCCATTTCCGATGAGGATGTTGATAGGGTGGTGAAGAAACTGCTTCAGTCATCGGTGTTGGCTAAATTGATTTCGGCTCCGACCCAATCGGCTCCGGAGCTTATGGCCTCTTCATCTTTTGGTGTTCCTCCTCCAAGCCTTTCTTGGCCTTCGGAGCCAGAGTTGTTGGTGCTGTTGGGCGCCGTTAGGTCGGTTCCAGTAGCCTCACCTGGCCTCACAGTTCCGATTTCCACTCCGACCCTGTCGGCTCCATCCATGGGGTCGAGGGTTCACAGTTCTCTGGTCGGACCCAAGGGGGAGGTCTTGGATTGATCTTTATCTGTTCCGAGCCTTCCTCTCGGTGCTTCGGCCCGAGTGAGCTTGGACCCGACATCAGCTTCAGACCTCATCTCCTCGGCGTCGAGGGCTACTACTGTTTCATCTTCAGTTAGTCGGCCTTCTGAGCCAGGGGGATCAGCTTCGAGGTTAGGAGGAGTGTGCTGGCCAGGTCGTCACCGGCATCCTACGGCACTGATACTCTGCCCACTCCAACACCGGTGTCAGTTTTGAATCACGCTCTATCCATGGGCAGCGGAGACCCTAAGCCTCAGGATTCCTCCATGAGTGGTCCCCAACTTTCTGACGTCTCCCCAGAGTTTTTGCCTGAGGAGCCCACCAGAAAGAGAGTGTGTAAGAGGAAACACCTTGACTCCCCGGATGAGTCTCTCACGTCAGATACCGACCTCGAGGATTTAGAAGGGTCCCCCAAGTCGTCTTCTGAAGATATCTCTTTTTCAGATATCCTGGAGATCCTGAAGCAGAGAGGCAGCTGGCCATCCAAATCCCCTTCTGATGAGGAGTTGGTGTTCCTAAAGGCTTTCGGGTCTCAACCCTCCTCCTCTTGGGTTTCTCCCCCTTTTGATGAGCTGTTAGATCTTGTTTGTCGAAAGGTGTGGGAAACTCCTGACACTGTGGAACCGGTCCCAAGGAGACCCAATAAGTTTTTGTCTGCCCCCTCTGACAAGGAGTATCTATCTAAAGGCATTCCTGTAGATGCCATGGTGGTGGCGGTGGCCACCAAGAAGGAACTTGCTGAAACTTTGTCTACCATCCATCTGCCTAACAAGGAGTCCCAGGCTATGGACAGGTATGGGAAGCGTGTGTTTACCTCAGTGGCCTTTACACTGCGGTCGCTGAACTACTTGATGCATTTTACAAGGCTCCAGAGAGGTCTCCTAAAAGAGCTAGAAGATTCTCTACAGGGTAACATTTCTGATGCGGTGGCACAGAAGGTCAGTGCACAGATGTCTACCCTAAATTCCCTTACCAACTCCTCCATGAGGCTGATCTCATATGCAGCTGACGGAGCGAGTAGGGCTGCGGGTTCCGGAGTCTCTTTTAGGAGACTCTCCTGGATGCGCCTGTGCAATTTCGCGGAGGCCTTCAAGTCTACATTCACCAATGCCCCATTTGATGGTTCATCGTTGTTTCGAACCAAGGTGAAGGACACTCTCTTTAGGTGCGAGCAGGAAGGAAAAACCCTGTCTGCAGTGGGAGTCCATTTTTCCATGCTTTCTAGACCTTAGACTCAAGACTGGTGTGGTATCCTTCAAGGCCCCTGAGTCAGAGGAAACCACAACCCAAGCTGCGGAAGCCCTTACAAATGCCTTCTATGAACACCTCCAGGACTGCATGGATCAGGCAATCCCAAATAAAACCAAGACTCTTTCCACAAAGGGCAAACGTCCAGTCTGGTGGACCCCAGCCATTAACAAACTTTACAATAAGAGGAGAAAGCTATTACATGATAGAACAAAATCCATAAAAGGGAAGTCACCCCTGATCATTATTAGTAAAAATTACGAGCACTCATAAAATCAACTAAGGCCAATTTTGAGAGAAAAATTGCCATGGATTCAAAGGACAATCATAAGGCCTTTTTCAGCTATGTTAGGAACCTGGGTGGAAACTCACAGATATGCTCAGAATTAGTCCAAAATGATACAAAATCACTGAACCCACAGACATTGCCAACATACTGGCAGACAGGTTCAGTGCAAACTTCACCCTCTCCCCTAAAGGAGAGATAACTATCCCAGCCGAGTGTAGCCTCCCGGACATCTCAAATGCGCAGGTGAAAGCTGCTCTCTCTAAAGCTAAAACACAGCATCAATGGGACGGATGGTGTCCCCGCTGTGTGCTACGAGCTAAATGAGGAATTAAACCCAAGGCAGCTGTTTAATCTCAGCCTTACCACAGGATGGCAACTGTGGTCCCACTCCACAAAGGTGGCGCCACTACAGACCCTGGTAACAAGTCTAGTCTGCAAAGCTATGGAGAGGATCATAATGGAGCTCATAAACAAAGATATAGGGGACTTGCAGACATTGGACCCGACCCAGTTTGGCTTTGTCAAGGGAAGATCATGCCTTTTGAACTTGGTCGACTTCTTGAAATAGTCACCAAGGCCATTGATGAGGAAAGGCAGTCCATACAGCCTACCTTGACCTTGCAAAACTTACCAGCTTAAATGTAAACCCATATGTCACAAGATGGGTTGCAAACTGAGGACAGAACCCACAGGGTTAGAGTTGCTGGCGCTGTGTCAGACTCCAAGCCGGTCACAAGTGGTGTCCCACAGGGCTCGGTCCTTGGCCCCTATTGTTTGGCATCTACTTCTCAGAAGTACAGGCCAACATGGGAGGACTTTGGCTGACAAAGTTTGCAGATGACTGCAAACTGGGCGCCATAGTGGAAAGTGCATCGGACACTGATATCCTTCAGAAGGGACTCACGGAAACAGATAGCTGGTGCCAGAGCCATGGCCTGAAGTTAAAAATGTATAGTCATAAAAACAAGGTAACCCCAAGCTACCATATAGGTGGCAATCCACTAAGCACAGAAGAGGTTATCAGGGACCTGGGGACCCAGGTTGACAGTGGCCTTTCTTTTGACACTCACATTGCTAAAGTGGTTAGAAAGACCTTCTACATTGCCCACCTGATCATGAAGGGATTCACATCCAGATCTAGTGAGGTCATTGTTCCCTGTACTCTTCACTTATCAGACCAATGATTACAATGCCCCATTCGGATGTATCTCACCCGACATCTGCAGCAATTGGAGAGACCCCAAAAGTTCCTCACCAAAAGGATAAAGGGACTCCAAAATCTGTCATATGCTGCCAGATTGAAGAAACTCCAGCTCTATTCAGTTGCTCAGAGGTGACATGTGCCTGACATACAAGGCCATGTCCAACCCGGAATTAATGGACATGCTCCACCTCAAAATCCAAATCCACCAAAACCACTAGAGCAAGCGACTTAAACCTTAGCACGGATATAAATAGGGCGTGCTGGAGGGATAGATTTATCACTCAGAGACTCCCTATGCTGTGGAATAAAATGTCCATGTGAGGCAGAGCACCTCGCTGACTCTGTTCAAGAGAAATCTAGACCTGTGGATGGGAGATCGAATCATCTCTGGGTCACTGCTGGACAGAGGCACAACAAACTAATGGGCACAGTATTTTTCATATAAGCTAGGCTTATAAATGCCTTAGGGCAGATAGCCTAGTATAAACCTATGAACCTATGAACCTATGAACCTTACTCCAAGGGCCAGAATGGTGGGAAAATGTAATTCAGGAAGTCGCAGAGGTTTTTTTAGGGCACATAAAGTGATTCCCCCTCTGGAGGCAGGGGAGGGGGTGGAAATTCAGGTGGATGCCGCCCTAGAGGCAGAGGAGGCCTGCGTAACCAGGGAGACCGTGATTCCTTTCGTGGTTCTCCCTACCGGCACTCCTGAAGGGAGGCCCAACTGTGTGTCTCTGGAGCCGCTCGGGGGTCACATTTCTTTATACCCAGAAGCCTGGCAAGAAGTCACCCAAGACAAGTGGGTATTAAAGATAATTTCCAGAGGTTATCATATCCCCTTCTCTTCTCCTCCTCCGCCATCCAAAAGAATCCCAGACGTTCCATCCAGTCACAGGGATTCTGCAACTTTAGAAATAAAAAAGTTGCTTTCAAAGGGAGCCATCCAGCCTGTCCCCGCAAACCAAGTAGGATTAGGGACTTACTCCAGATTATTTTAGTGCCGAAAAGAACAGGGGACCTGAGATCCATCTTGGATCTCAGCCAGCTGAACCTTCATGTACAAAAGTCCAAGTTCCGCATGGTCACCTTACAGTCAATACTCCCTCTGTTGGGAAAAGATGTGCGGATGTGTTCCATCGACCTCAATGATGCTTACTACCATATCAAGATGGACAGGGCATCGAGAAGTCATTTACGCTTCCGGCTGGGAGCCCGTCATTTTCAGTTTCGCGCTCTGCCCTTTGGTCTCACCACAGCTCCCAGGGTGTTCATCAAATGCATGGCAGTGGTAAAGGCTCACTTGAGACATCAGGGATTCCAAGTGTTTCTGTACCTGGATGACTGGCTTCTTTCTGCCACCACCAGGCATCTCCTGTTACAGACCAGGGACACCAGCATTACACTGTGCCAATGATTAGGAATTACTCTAAACTGGAAAAAATGTGCCTTGTTGCCCTCACAGCATAACACAGATACTGTGGACACGAGCACCTCACACCCAAACGAACAACGAACTTCTGTAAATAACCTGTTATTCCAAATAGTACTGTTAAGCGCTTTTCATCCCACCAAGTTGTGGGACTTCTTCAGACAGTTTGAAACAAGACAATGGCTACATTTAAATCAATGTATTGGTGCCAAAAGCCAAGCGCCACAACTTATTAAATATTTTAAAATGACAGCGCATAAAACCTGTAATGGTCTGAGACCCAGATCACATAAGAACATATAAAATGAAATAAAATATCAAAAAGTCATTTCTACATAATATTATACGTGACTTTAAGAAGTTAATACACTAATATGACAGCTTATATGCGATCGTTAGTCTTAAATCTATGCATGAAAACCATGTGATGGTCCGAACCCAGATCACTTAACACACATTAAATAAAGCATTAAAAATCATTTATACATTATATATGTATAACTTAAAAAATATATATTATTTATGTTAAAGTTAAAATGCTAAATAAAAGCTCCTGTAAAATTGCTTATCTTAAATAAGTGCTTGCATAAATCTATAAGCACGCAGGTTATAAACACACATTTATAGGATTAATCGAAACAAGAAAAAAATATATAAGACATATAAAAACTAGACCATATTGAAATACAAGTACTGTAAAATGAAACTGAAGTTGTGCACAGCGTATTTGTAAATATTATGCACCAAAAGAAGAGCGAGAGATATAGGAAAAGGGGGAAACCAAGGACAGGGAAAAATAGAATAAGCGACAATTTTATACTATTATGTGTTCCCTGTGAATAAAAATGTTAAACAGTATCGTCATACAGCAATAAAACATGGTGTAACAAATAATATTCATTCATAGAATGTTATGATCTACATAGTGCTATACCATCAAGAATGAAGGTAGCTATATGCCAAAAGCTCATGCCAAAGCAAGTTAACCTAACGACACAAGCTGTTCAACTTCAGTATTGGGTAGAGGGAACATATCTCATTTAAACCTGGCATAACGCTGGCATTACAGCGAATCTGCCAGAATAATTCCAGGATCTCTAATTGTACTTGGTGTGGTCCATCCCTACCATCTAAAAGAACAGTATCTACTGCTCTAAATAAAAATGTGTGGTTAGGGTTATCTGTTATATGTTTTGCTAGAGCATTGTCTGATCTATTTCTCTTAATGGCATACCGATGTTAATAGACATGTTCACATAGTTTTCTGTCAGTTTTCCCAAAATAAAATGCGGTGCATTGTTGACACTGAGCTAAATAAACTACACCTTTAGACTGACAATTAAATTTGTGTCTCACTTCGTAAGTCACATTCCTAATACTAAAAGTTTCACCTGTGTTCATGTATGAACAATACTGACACATGTTACATTGGAACATGCCTTTCCTCCATGGTAATCCCTTTATGTCACTTTGCATTATTTGTTTAAGATTCTTTCCCCTTTTCCAAACAATTCTAGGTTTTTGAGGTAATTTATTCCTTACATCTTTGTCACTATTGATTATATACCAGTTTTTATTTATAATTAAAGTGATAATGTCACTGTCGGTACTAAATGGAGTTGTAAATGCCAATTTTATTGATGTAGCATCTACATTATAGGCCTGTACTACTGATTGATTAGTACCACCTAAAATGGCTTGGTATGTACCTATTTCTATACTATCTATAAATTGTTGTGGGTACCCTCGTCTCATGAACATTCCTTTGAGCAATAAACATTCTTCTAGGAAATCGTCATCTCTGGAAACCATGCGGGCTGCTCGGACTAATTGGCCTTTGACCACTGATTTTTTCTGATACATGGGGTGATTATTGTTATAGTGAAGGAAAGTGTTAGAATATGTTTCTTTCCTGTAGATTTTGGCACAAAAAGATTTATTCACATGGTCTTTCCATAAATCCACATCTAAGTATGCTATCCTCTCCTTATTATATGTGTGGGTGAAGGCCAAAAAGTCAGAACTTGTGTTGAAAAATGAGACCAATTCAAATGCTATTTTTTCATCCCCTTCTATCAGGATGAAAATATCGTCAAGGAATCGCGTATAAAATTTGATTTTGTTCATCATTTCAACATTCTTCCCCAACACTTCCTGTTCCCAGTATGCCATGACTAAGTTCGCAAAGCTCCCCCCACATGGAGAGCCCATGGCTACACCTATTTTCTGTAAATAAATTTTGTTGTCAAAGGTGAAAAAATTATATGATAGAACTATGTCCAACATTTCTTCTATCAGATTGACCTCTGCTTGTCCAGCACCGCTTTTCCTTAACATGAAACTCACCCATTCTATGCCATCTTGGTGGGGTATACAGGTATACAAATCCTTAACATCGACATTTAAAAAAATTAAAGCTGTCGTTGAACTCATAATTGTTAATATTTTGAAGGAATGACCAAGAATCCTTACATATTGCTTTCTCTTTTTGTACATATTTTTGTAGTATATTATCTATCATTTTAGCACAGGGGTAAGTAATGCTATTTCTAGCGTCCACTAAAGGTCTCATAAGGGGATCCACTAGTGATTTATGAATTTTAGGAGTTCCAAAGAGGATTGGTATTCTAGGTGATAACATAGTCAAGTAATTTAACGTTGACAAATCTATTCTTCCTTCTATGAAAAAATCATTAAATAATGACCTGATTCTGGTGTGTGCTTGTTGTAATTCATTTCTAGATGTTTCTTGATAAGCCTCACTATTTAATGTGCCTAACATCTTGTCAATATATTGTTGTTGTGTCATGAATACCAGTCCTCCTCCCTTATCTGGTTGCATAAATCTCAACCCTGTTTGTTTCAGTGATTGCAAAGCTGTTTTTTCTAAATTGGTAGTATTAGAAAATTTAGTGTTCCTACTCATATTTTAATGTAACATATTTCTAAAATCATTTTCACATATTTTTTCAAAAAAATTCAAAACAGGGTGCATTGGTGGTATAAATGTGCTAGCAATATAAAGATTATTGCTTTCTATATATGATCACCACCGAAAAACAGTTCCAAATTCAACTTCCTAAGGAATAACTTAAAATCTACTATAGTTTTAACTACAGCAGCTCCACTACTAGGAGCAAAGGAAATCTACTATAGTTTTAACTACAGCAGCTCCACTACTAGGAGCAAAGGAAATCTACTATAGTTTTAACTACAGCAGCTCCACTACTAGGAGCAAAGGAAATCTACTATAGTTTTAACTACAGCAGCTCCACTACTAGGAGCAAAGGAAATCTACTATAATTTTAACTACAGCAGCTCCACTACTAGGAGCAAAGGAAATCTACTATAGTTTTAACTACAGCAGCTCCACTACTAGGAGCAAAGGTGTTACCTCTAGCTAACAGTTCAATAACAACAGGTTTGATAGTAACATTTGTATAATTAAAAATTTTAAAGTCATTATCTGAATTATACAGAATAACAGGTTTGCTGTTGGTGTTGGTATTTACCTCCCCCTCTTCCCTCGTAAATTGGTATTGTTCTTGTTGGTATGATTGTTCCCGTAGTTCATATTCCTCCTCAAATTGTAATGGGAGGCTCCCATCCAAAAATTTGCTTGTTGGGGTATGGGTTCATCCTGGGGTGGATAAGCTACGGGTTCAATATCCCCGTTGTTATATTGTTCAACAGTATCGGTATCATTAGGTATAACATTGTCCTGTAGATTTTGCGGGCAAATACCATGTTGTGTAATGTTGTTCCTTTTATACTATAATTTTGAGCCATACCCAGTTTTAACTTGGGAGGGGGAAGGTTTAGGATACGTTATTCCGCTACTATATGCCTGTCTATCTCTGTTTAATTTTTTTAAGTTTCCCTTCTTTAATTTTACCCATATATTGATCGATGCTACTAAATATTCTATCATAATCATACTGGTAACGTGAAAAGTGTAAATTCTTTTGTATGATATCATTCAAAATGGTAGCTTCGTCCATAAGAGAAACAGATTGCAGTTGATAATGTTTACACATAATTTCTAATAGTTCCAACCCATGTTTATTAAATAATTTAAGTAGATCTTGGTGAAATAGTGACCCAGTTGGATACTGCCAAGATCTTAAACCATTGGGCACAATACCCTCACTTAAGCATTCGCGGAAATAAGCTATTTCTATTTGTATTTTTTTATACTTTATCAATTTTTGGTCAAGTTGTTTAAGTAAATCTGGAATATCCATAGGATCCCTGGCCGGTTGCTCCCTGGTTTCACTACTGGTTGGAATCTGTAGTGAAAGTGGTTCCGTTAACAATGCGGTTAGTTTTGGAGCCCCAATGAGCCTCGTAGATCCACCGTTGTTGTTCATTGTTTTGTTACCACTAGTGTCATTCTGTTTTAATACATTGCATGTCTGCATATTACAAATATCCCTTTGTGCTCGAACAGGGGATGTATAAATAGAATCCAGTGTGTTCGGATTTAAATTCACGTCTGTAGCTATTGTCTCTGCAACTGTTGAGGCATTGGAAACACCTGAAAGCTGGTGTGTACTGTTAGTAGAAAAATTAGTTGGAAGTGTGTCGAACTTCCTGTTAAGTGCATCAACTTGTTTCATTAATGTGTCAGTTAAGGCAAGAATTCTAATATTCTGGTCCTCCACAGCGGGTGACAAAGGGGTTGTAGTAGGCATGTCACTTTTATCGGTGCTGAACTAGATACGGTGCTCATGAGAGCCTTCTTAACAGAAGAGAGAGTTCAGGCTCTACAACAGCAGGTCTATGCCTTAATACCATTGAGGAAAGTCAGGACAAAAGTGGTCCTCAAGTTATTAGGGACCATGGCTGCCACGATCATGCTAGTTTCCCTTGCCAGACTACACATGAGGGTTCTTCAGTGGCTGCTTTTCACTCAGTGGTCACTGCAGCATCTCCCACTTTCCCGTTTTATTCTGATTATGGACACGTGCAAGCGGGGTCTTCACTGGTGGCTTCAGGCCAGCAATCTCAACATGGGCAAGCCCTGTGTCCCATCTTCTCCAGTTGCCAGGTGACCACAAATGCCTCTCAGGTTGGGGGGGGGCATTATCTTGGCAGGACTGTCCAACACACGTGGCTGGATCACAAGACTCATTTGCATATCAATGTCTTGGAGATGAGAGCAGTGCTATTAGCGTTGCAAGCACTTCAGAGCTTTGTCCCCCTAGGGACAATTGCAATCCACTCAGACAACATGTCGGTGGTATGGTACCTGAACAATCAGGGAGGAACCAAATCATACCCCCTTTGCAGAGAGGCACTTCGAGTTTGGCAGTGGGTGGTGTCTTCCCAAAGCTTTCTAGTTGCAACGCATATACCGGGGAAGTCCAATGTGATTGCCGACAGGCTGAGCAGAGCTATTTTAATGCCTCATGAGTGGTCCCTGAACAACTGTGTTGTGGAAGAGATATTCCACAGATTGGGTCAGACGTGCTGCGATCTCTTTGCCATCCCCCTCAGTGCCAAATGCAGCAGCTACTTCACCCTTATCCCCCCCAGAGGGGGAGACACCCAGAGACGCTCTGGCTCACGATTGGCCCTCCGGTCTTCTCTACGCCTTTCCACCGTTACCTTTGATATCAAAGGTCATTCAGAAAGCACAGTCTGTGGGGATCCTCATTGCCCCACACTGGCCGTGTCAGATTTGGTTTCCCTTCCTTCAAACCTATCTAATGGACAAGCCCTGGATTCTGGGGACAAGCTCTGGATTCTGGACCCAGTTCCAGATCTGCTGACTCATATGTCAGGACAGTTCCATCCCTCCATCCAGAGCCTCAGGTTGACAGCTTGGCTGCTCCAGTTCCGTCCTTCATCAGGCTTTATGATTTTTCCCCACCTATGTGCAACGGTTCTTGGAATTCATAAATTACAACGCCCTGGATCAACTAATCCATAGTCCCACCAGGGGCTCCAATATCCTAGACCTGGTCATTACCAACATGGGAAATCAATGCTCCATACCTATGGTCACCCCCTCGTTAGTCAGGTCTGACCATAAGCTAATCACCCTTAACATCCACATCCCACCCCCACCCCCCAGTAAAGAAACCACCATAAAAACTTCTCCAAAGCCAACTTCATGCTACTCAAGTCAGAAGTGACAAACTTCATGACACCCATGCAGATGGGAACTGAAAGTTCAACTGCTGAATCCTACACTAAGGCACTGTCGAGCACATCCACTCATGCATGAATCGTGCCATCCCAAATAGAACCAAAATGCTCTCATCCAAAAAAAGGAAGCCAATCTGGTGGTCCCCTGCCATAAACAAACTTTACAACAAAAGGAAGAAACTTTTGCAGAAAAGAGGAAAATCCCAGGATGCAAAAAACTCCCTTACCAGCCTCAGTAAGAAACTGAGATGCCTCATAAAATCCTCCAAAGCTAGTTACGAAAATAAAATTGCCAAAGATTCCAAAGACAACCACAAAGCATTCTATAACTATGTCAAGAATCTAAATGGCAATGCTCAAATCTGCTCTGAGCTAAAACAGAATGGCATTAAATATACAGATCCCAAGGATACTGCCAATATCCTGGCAGATCGATTCAGTGCGAACTTCACCCCCCCCTCACCCCCTAAATGGCCCATCTCAATACTGGAAGATTGCCAAATTCCAGTAATAACGGCCACACAGGTACAAAACGCACTCTCTAAAGCCAAGAATACAGCATCCATGGGACCAGATGACATCCCGGGCTGTGTACTACATGAACTACAATATGAACTGGCACCTCACCTAAGTGTCATGTTTAATCATAGCCTCACCTCAGGTTTCGTGCCCACTGAGTGGTGCAGAGCTACAGTTATCCCAATCCACAAGGGGGGATCCACCTTGTTTCCCGGAAACTACCGTCCCATCAGTCTGACAAGCCTTATCTGCAAGGCCATGGAGCGTATTATCATGGAACTTATAAACAAAGACATTGGCAACCTTCAAACACTGGACCCCACCCAATTTGGATTTGTGAAGGGCCGATCTTGTCTCCTGAACCTGATTGACTTCTTTGAATCAGTCTCCAGAGACTTGGACAAGGGTAAGGTGGTCCACACAGCCTATCTAGACCTTGCCAAGGCCTTTGACACCATCCCCCACTCTGGAATCATAGATAAACTTACTAAGTTGGGCATTAATCCCTATGTCACCCAATGGGTTGCTAAATGGCTTACTGATAGAACCCACACTGTAAAAGTAGCCGACTCCAAATCCAGCTCCAGACAAGTGACAAGTGGAGTACCTCAGGGTTCAGTCCTGGGGCCGCTCTTGTTTGGCATCTACTTTTCTGAAGTACAGGTCAACACTAAGGGACTCTGGCTAACAAAGTTTGCAGATGACTGCAAACTGGGAGCCATTATTGAATCCCCAAATGATGTGGATACTCTACAAAAGGGCCTTACAGAAACAGATGCTTGGTGCCAGAGCCATGGGCTCAAGCTCAATGCCAAGAAATGTATTGTTACCCCTTTGGGAAAAACATGTATCCATGAATTACCATATAGGTGGCAGTACACTAAACACAGAAAGTGTGATAAGAGACTTAGGGACACAGGTGGACAGTGGTCTCACCTTCGATAACCACATCGCCACAACAGTCAGGAAATCCTTCTATGTGGCACATCTCATCACGAAGGGATTTTCATCCAGAAAAAAGGAGGTCATTGTCCCACTGTACTCATCCCTCATTAGACCCATTATAGAATACAACGTCCCATTTGGTATGTACCTCTCAAGACATCTGCAACAACTGGAAAGGCCTCAGAAATACCTCACTAAAAGAATCACAGGCCTAAAGCAGATGTCCTACGCTGACCGCCTTAAAGAACTCCAGCTATACTCTGTCACATATTGTCTACTCAGAGGCGATCTCTGCTTAACATACAAGGCCATGTCAAACCCAGAGCTGTTGGACATGCTACACTTAAAGAAATCCCAATCCCTCAGAGCTACACGCTCCAGGGATCTAAACCTTGTCATCACAATAAACAAAACATGCTGGAGGGATAGGTTCCTGACCCAGAGACTCCCCAGACTCTGGAATAGATTGCCCATACATGTTAAGCAGAGTGCCTCTTTGGACATCTTCAAGAGGAACCTTGACGATTGGATGGGAGAAAGGAAATTCATCCCAGGGATCACGTCAGTCACCCTGCTAGACAGGGGTCCAGGAAAGTAAATAATGTGGGAAGAAATAGCCAGGGAATTGTTATGGCTAGGCTTGTATAGGCCCTAGGGCTGATAGCCTAGTACCAACCTATGAACCTATGAACCTATAAGTGGTCCATATTCTATCATCTTCCTACAAGCCTTCTACCAGGAAGATTTATTCCAGTAAATGGAAGAGATTTTATATTTGGGCCCATGAGAGACATATTGATCCTTATACAGCGCCTATTTCCGCAATATTGGAATTTCTTTCTCAACTGTTTAGTCAAGGTTTAGCTGCGGCAACCATTAAAGTGCAGTTAGCAGCAATTTCTACCTTTCACATTGTTAATGAGCTCAACCTTATGGCTCATAGGCTTTGTAGGGCTTTTATGAGAGGGAGATTGTTACTCCGACCTCCAGTCTTTGATCCGGTGATGCCATGGGACCTTAATTTTGTACTACAGAAGCTCACCTCAATTCCCTTTGAGCCCGCAGCTACGTATGACATTATATTCTTGTCATGGAAGACAGTATTCTTGGTAGCCATACCTTCAGCTGGGTGGATCTCTGAACTCCATGCGTTATTGATTAGACCACCTTATTTGGTGTTTCACAAGGATTGGGTCTCCTTAAGAACCAACCCTTCTTATGTTCCAAAGGTTGCCTCTGTTGTCAATATCAACCAATCCATTGAGTTACCTGTGTTTTTTCCTGAATTCTCCAACAAGGCAGAATTTAAGTTTCATCAGCTGGATGTTCACAGACAATTGCATTTCTATTTACATAGGACGAAAGATTTCAGGAAATCAGATCAAATGCTTGTCTCATTTTCAGACAGTAGACTTGGGGTTCCGGTTTCTAAGGTAACCTTGTCTCGCTGGATCTCCGACTGCATCTCATTTATTTATGCTTCCAATGGCAAAGAATTACCCTTTAAAGTGAAGGCTCATTCTACGCGATCTGTAGCTACCTCAACTGCTTTTCAGGCTAGGATGTCTATGGATGATATTTGTGCTGCAGCAACATGGGCTTCACCTCATACCTTTATTAGTCGCTACAAATTAGATCTGGTCTCTAGAGGCAGATCTTCCTTTGGTTCCACAGTGCTCAAGAGTATTTTTCACTGAGCCACCCAAGATCAAGGTGCTAGAGATGCTGTCCCATGGGTAAGAATGAAGGCGAGATTGGACTACATAACATCAAGAAGTTATGTACTCACCATAACGTTCGATGTATGTAGTCCATCTCGCCTTGCATTCTTACTAACCCTCCCTTCTTCCCCCTCCTGGAGGACCTGGAGGTATTGTCTCTAGGTGTCAATAGTCCTTTCTTTTGGGGTTGTTGTTCTTCTCAGTGTGTATGTGTGTGAGCTTGCAGCAAACAAGATCTGGGGAATAGACCTGTTGCATGATGGGATACCTCTTAACCACGAGCCATTTGAAGACTTTGAGCTAGAGTATGGCCGAGTCGGAGCCGAGGTTCGGCTCCGGACCCACGAGTAAGAATGTAAGGCGAGATGGACTACATACATTAAACGTTATGGTGATTACATAACTTCTTGTTATGTCATTCTATCTGTTTGTTTTACCTTTTCTGTTTTTTTTCTGTACTTGAAAGTTATGTATTTGTTTTTAAGCAGAAAACAAGAGTAGACATTTTTTTCCTTCCTAGAGGAAGCAGTGAGCTGTATAAGGATGTTCTCTCACTTCTGTCACTTTGGTTTTATTTACTGAGCATCATCGTCAGCGTCATCAACCCCCTTTTTGCCATTTTCTGCATGGAGTTGGGGTGTCTCTTCAACTGTCTTCATCTTTCTTGATTTAGTCCCACTCTCCTACTTTCTTCAGTGGTCATGTGTGACTGTCACAGGTCTTCTCTCACACATGCCATCTGTCTCTTTGATGGGCATCCTCATTTCCTCTTGCTTTCTTCCTGTCTGTCACAAATCTTCAGCAGATTGTATTCTGCTTTTCTGCACATATGCCCGAACTACTGTAATCTCTTTTTTTTTTTTTTAACGTTTGCTGCAGTTGGAGCTAGTTTACCTTCTGTTCTTATGTCCTTATTTCTTTATCTGTCCCACAGTGTGCATCCTACCACCCATCTCAGGCACTTCATCTCCATCGCCTCATCAGGCTTCTTCATCTGCTTTGCTTTTACTCCCCAGGTTTCTGTACCATATAGTAGTGTTGGTCACACCACTGTTTTGTAGACCTTACTTTTCAGTTTCTTTGGCATTCTACTATTACACACTACCCATGTCATTTTGTGCGTGTTTTCTGCAGCCCTTCTTATTCTAGATTTCACCTCCTCATTCAGGCTTCCCTTTTCCTCAGCCACTCTTCTGAGATAGATTGAAACAGTTAACCTATTGCTTTATTTTTCCTTCTGTCACAATTTCATCTTCTAATTTTCCCCATTTCCTTCATTTGATATACTTGAATTCCATTCCCCTGTTATTTGCTGAACTGCTTATTCAAAGTCTGATTATAATACCACCTTCCAACCTGTTTGCAGTGTGAACAGCAGTGGGTTCAGAACTGAACTCTGATGCACACCTGCTTCCACCAAGAGCCCTTCTGTGATTATGAACACTGTTCGTATTTGAGTCTTTAGGTCCTTGTACATAGCCTGCACTAACTTTGTTTCTGAGACTTAAAGCCATCATAGGACTGTGCAAATCAACTTTCTTAGAACCTTGTCATATGCTCTCTCCAAGTGTAGTTTCTCTAATTATTCTCAGCTGCCTGTCTCACGGCCTATATTGGGTTTGCTGTTCTGCATCCTGATCTGAATCCAAGCTTATTATCTCCCATCTTACTTTCTAGTGTCAGTCACCCTCTCTAGCACTTTTATGCAGTGACAGTAGTTTAATTCTTTCAAACTGCTCACAGATTTTTTGTACACTAGAATTGTTGAGCAGTACAAGATATTTAGTGATTGAAGGCATAAGTTCATTGGCCTTTTAGTTGAAATGTACTACTTTCTTAAGCATCTTTATTAAATCATTGCATTGTAAACGGTAACACTGGATTATGTATATAATATTAAACAATCCATAGCAGTTTTGAGCTTGAAAGGTACAAGTCTTACTGCTCTTAGACACCTCTGTAACGTTATGCATGGAGACCCAGTACGTGAAAATCATACCTAACAAAATGGGAGAAGTTTTTCCATCTGGTGCAAGAAGAGAAACGCATTGAAAGCAGAGATGACCCTCGTTATTTATTATCTTTCAGATGTCTTTCGAGCAGCAGGACAGTCTTACCTCTCAGTAAAGGTATATGTTTCTGCCATATCTGCTTCTCTTCTGGGTGATGCATTGGGTCATAAGTACACCAATGACCAAAACAGCCACCCAGCAGGAAAATTATAAGAAACACCAATGCAGCACAGTTCAGCTTCCAAAAAACAACAGGCAGGGTAAAGTTTTTCACCATTTATTCTTCTCTTTTGGAAGCTGAGCTGTGCTGTGCTGCATTGGTGTTTCTTATAATGATGCATTGGGTGAGTCAGTTTTTAAGAGTAGCAGTCCATCTTCAACCAGTAGGAAGGGCTATCATGTCACCTTGAGACTTCAGCTTTGTCTTTGATCAGATTACTTTAGACCCTTGTCTTTTGTCTTGGAAAGCCAGCTTCTTGGTGGCTATAATGTTAGCATAAAGGAATTTCAAGCTGCAGACTCTGGTATCAAAGGAGCATTCATGCTCTTTCAGAGGAATAGTGTCAGCCAAAGAATATATCCTATTTTCACCCCCAAAAGTGGTTTCAGAAATAATAACATTGGTTTCAGAAATCTCCCTTAACTAGTCTAACCAGCTTCCCATATTCTTTCCAAAATCCCAGAAAAAGAAGGAATGGATTGTGCATCTTCTGGATGTCCACAGGCAGTTATGCTGTTACTTCAGTAGGACTAAATCCATCTGATGTGCAGACCATTTGTTTATTGCCTTTGCACAGGGTGTGGAGGCAAACTAGTTATGAAGCAGAGACTATCCAGATGCCTAGCAAACCGCATAGTCTTCTGCTATGAGAGGAAGAGCAAACCTCTGGAAAAGCATGTAATGGCATTTTTTAGGCTAACATCAATTCAGACCATTTATGAGGCTGCCACCTTGTCATTATCTTCCCCAGCTACTGTTAAGTTGAACATACAGTTTGGAGGCAGGGTTGCTTTCAGAGTGGTGGTCCCCCAAGGTTTCTGCTGTGAGATTACTCAGGGTAGCCATATCTATAATAGCATATCATTGCTGGAGCCTTCCTGTGTCCTGACAGAGTGCTCTTCAAACTATCTGGAGATATACAGAGCTGAGTATATTTTTCTGGCACTTCAGAGTTGTGTACTGGTAATTGTTGTTTGACTAATTTTATATCATTGCTGGCTGACTTCAGAGTTGTGCACTGTTATTTTTGCTTCACTGTATAGTTTTTCAGATCTCTGCTGAAGGTGTTGTTTTTCCCCTACCTACCCTCCATATTCCTGTCTTATTGTTTAAATTTGGTGGCTTTTGCAGTTGCCCTCCCCCACTGTAGATTTGATCTGGGACACCTCTCCCCCAGTCCCATCTCTTTACCTCATTCAGCCTAATAGACTCCTTTCTGCACTTGTTTTTAGTCATTTTTAATTTAATTGCATTTTAGTAAACTGTTTGGTCTAACACTGCTACATACTCAAGTGTGCTAGCTTGCACTGCATTTGAATTGTTTTTACTGATGTTTTAACTACTTTTCTGTATATAAAAAAAATCTAAGCCTGCTTCCTACCTTTCCTGTAACTAGTGTAGTCCAGATTCAGATTTGCTGTATCCAGGACTGTATGTAAGCTTCTGAGCCTCCCCCCCCCCAAGCTTTCTGTGTTGGCGGGAAGCCTTCTAACTTATTAGTGGGAGTGGTAAGCACTAGGTAACCTATCTACCACATAAGGATTGGTTCTGGCCCAGAAATTGTAGTTATTGGCCATTTGGGCAGTTTTTCCATCTCTCTCAACTTTCTGATTTACACTTGTTTCACCCATTTCCTGAAACTAGTTTAGTCCAGATACAGATTCTTAGTTTTAGCACTTGAATTTGCTTATTCATGCTCAGCACTTGTTCAGAACTTGTAAGCACTAAATAACCTACTAATTACTACAGCACTCAACCTTCCTCATTACCTAGAGGAAAACAGTTTTGGTACTTACTTTCCTTACTTGCTTATAGAAAAACAGCTCTTGTACTCACTTTCCTCACTTATCTAGAGGAAAATAGTTTTTTATTCAGGCATGCCAAAGGGTCAGCTCCCAGTGTTCTCTCCTGTCTATCTGATGAATTTGGGCATCTTGGGGCAATGTAGAAATTGCCTCATGTACACAGACAACCCTCTCCCCCTACTACCCAACACTACAACCTGTGAGAGATGCACTTATCTAGCCAAACTGGAGGTAAAGCTCTCTCCAACCAAGACTGAACTTGACAGTCAATAGGAAAAGGTAAACACTTGCACCACACCACACTCATCACATAGTCTCACTAAATCTAAATCTACACCACCAAAATCCACACATAGAAAAACAAAAACGTTTGCGGAGGCTTTCAATAATAATCTCAAGCAACAGAGACCTCCAAAGCAGAAATGCAAGCAACCTCCACCCCCCAACACAACCCAAATGACACACAGCCCACAGACTCAGTGTGCCACTCAACCACAGCCAATAAGGCAAAACAACGTACCCAACACACTAGTCATAGGTGACTCTATAGTCAGGCACACTGATGTCCCACTCACCAGGCTAAACAAGGAGAAGGTTACTGTCAGCTGCCTGTCGGGTGCCAGGATCTGCCACATAACCCACGCACTCAGGTCACTCCACAACAAGTACAAATATGACTCTGTCATTGTCCATGTTGGTGTGAATGACCTGAGATGTACCTCCGTGGACTACATGAAAAGAGACATGGAAGAGCTCTCCGATCTTGTAACCCAGGCAGGTATGACCCTAGCCCTGAGTAGCATTCTGCCATCACCCAGAATGATACCACAATACAAGGACAAAATGATTGACTTCAACAATTGGCTAAGCTTCTGGTGTCATTCTAAGGGGATCCAGTATTTGCCTGTCTGGGATGACATGATCGACAGACCACGATGCTTTGCCAGAGATGGCCTGCACCTGTCAACCCTGGGATTCCAGATACTCGCTAAGGTTCTTGCCGCCCCTATAGTACCTTTTTTAGGCAAGGTTCAAATGACAAATTCACCACCGTAACAGGAACAGGCAAGCAAAAACTGAGGGTGATGCTACTCAATGCTAGAAGTCTAAATCTCAAAATGCACTCAATCGAGGCACTCCTTAAAATGGAAAACATCAATATCTGTGCAGTGACTGAGTCTTGGTTCAAGGCTCCAGAGTGCACCCCTGCACTACCAGGCTATAACTCATACCACACTTTTTGGCCATGTAACCTGGATGGAACACCAAAGGCGGAGGTGTGTCCATATTCATTAAGGATATCCACACCTCCAGGCTAGTTGCTCAGCATAATGCAGCCGAGGTTATCCAAGTGCAACTAACTCTGGGCAAAACTGCAATCCAAATTGTTGCTTGCTACAGATCTCCCACCATGCCGCAGGATTCCTACTCCTCTTTTCTTGATGTACTGGAAAATATTAGGGTTTAACCAAACACCATAATAATGGGCGATTTCAGCTACCCCACCATTAACTGGGAAAACTACTCATGTACCAACTCCCTTCACTCAACGTTTTCTGGAATTCATAAACTTCAATGCCCTGGTTCAACTTATCCACACCCCCACCAGGGGCAACAGTATCCTAGATCTAGTCATTACCAACATGAGTGACCGGTGTTCCACACCTGAAGTCAACACCTCATTGGTCCGATCCGACCATAAGCTAATTACCCTAGATATCCACATCCTGCCCCCACCCCTCATTAAGGAAACCATGGTAAAAAATTTCTCCAAAGCCAACTTCATGCTTCTTAAGACAGAAGTGGTGAACTTCATGACACCCATGCAGATGGACAATACAGTTACGACTACTGAATCCTACACAATTGCATTTTATAAGCACTTACACGAGTGCATGGATCGTGCTATCCCAAACAGAACCAAGACACTATCCTCCAAAAAAAGGAAGCCAATCTGGTGGTCCCCTGCCATAAACAAACTGTACAACAGAAGGAAGAAACTGTTGCAAAAGAGAGTAAAATCCCATGAGTGGAGGAGCTCCCTGGTCAGCCTCAGTAAGAAGCTCCAATCCCTGATAAAATCCTCCAAAGCTAGTTACGAAAACAAAATTGCCACTGATTCTAAAGACAACCACAAAGCATTCTATAGCTATGTCAAGAATCTCAATGGCAACACTCAGATCTGCTCTGAATTACAGCACAATGGCACTAAATATCAGACCTAACTGATATTGCCAACATCCTGGCAGATAGGTTCAGTGCTAACTTTACCCCCCCTCTCACCCCCTAAAGAACCCATCTCTATACCGGAAGAATGAAAAGTTCCTGTAATCACGGCTGCACAGGTAAAAAGCACATTCTCCAAAGCCAAGAACTCAGCATCCATGGGACCATACAGCATCCCAGGCTGCGTTCTACACGAACTACAGAACAAATTGGCACCCCACCTAAGTACCATGTTCAGTCATAGCCTCACCTTAGGCTTTGTGCCTGCTGAATGGCGCACAGCGACGGTTATCCCACTCCACAAGGGGGAAGCCACCACGGACCCTGGGAACTACCACCCCATTAGCCTGACGAGCCTGGTCTGCAAGGCCATGGAACATGTCATCATGGAACTTATAAACAAAGACATTGGTAATCCCCAAATTCTGGACCCCACCCAGTTCAGATTTGTAAAAGGTAGATCATGTCTCCTAAACCTGATAGACTTCTTTGAAGCAGTCAACAAAGCCGTAGACGAGGGTAAGGTGGTTCACACAGCCTATCTAGATCTTGCCAAGGCTTTCAACACCATCCCCCACTCAGAAATTATAGATAAACTCACTAAACTAGGTATAAATCCCTATGTCACAAGATGGGTTGCTAACTGGCTGACTGACAGAACCCACACTGTGAAAGTAGCAGACTCCAAATCCGACTTTAGACCAGTGACATGTGGAGTACCACAGGGTTCAGTCCTTGGTCCTCTCCTGTTTGGTATCTACTTCTGTGAAGTATAGGCTAACACAGAAGGTCATTGGCTAACAAAGTTCACAGATGACTGCAAACTAGGAGCCATAATCGAAACTCCTAACAATGTGAACATCCTACAAAAGGGCCTCACTGAGACAGATGCCTGGTGTGAAAGCCATGGCCTCAAGCTCAATGCAAAAAAGTGCATTGTCATCCCCTTTGGTAAAAGCTCTGTACCCATGAACTACAACATAGGCGGTAGTATACTTAATACCGAAAGTATGATAAGAGACCTTGGGACACAGGTGGACAGTAGTCTCTCCTTTGATAATCACATTGCTACAGTAGTCAGGAAGTCCTTCTACATGGCACACCTCATCACAAAAGGTTTCTCATCCAGAAAAAAAGAGGTCATTGTTCCCCTCTACTTATCACTCATTAGACCAATTATAGAGTACAACGCCCCTTTTGGTATGTACCTCACAAGACATCTACAACAACTGGAAAGGCCGCAGAAATATCTCACAAAGAGGTACCGGCCTCAAACAGATGCCCTACGCAGACCGTCTCAAAAAACTCCAGCTTTACTCCATCGCATATCGCTTACTCAAAGGTGATCTCTGCCTAACATACAAAGCTATGTCAAACCCAGAGCTGTTGGACATGCTCCACTTAAAGAAATCCCAATCCCTTCGAGCTATACGCTCTAGGGACCTTAACCTTGTCACCACAATAAACAGAACATGCCGGAGGGATAGATTCCTGTCTCATTGATTTCCCATACTCTGGAATAAACTACCTATCTATATCAAACAAAGCTTCACATTAGCACTCTTCAAGAAAAATCTTGATGATTGAATGGGAAATAGGAAATTCACCCAGGGGATCACCTCTGTGGCTCTTCTCGACAGTGGCACAGGAAAATAATTTTCTTGGGTGGCAAAAGCCAGGGTACCTTTTTGGCTGGGCTTGTATAGGCCCCAGGACCGATAGCCTAGTACCTACCTATGAACCTGTGAACCTGTGAACCTTCCTCCAGGGTTTTGGGAGAGGTATGTGTGTCTATTTCCCATCTATAATTAATGCAGTTGTAATAGTGATCCGTATGAAGACTATAGTATAGTTGTTTGAGAACTCTGTAAGATTAGATGCTCAAGAAGGGTCATTGTTGTAGTACAAGCGTCCACCTGTTTTTGCTGTCCAGACAAAAGTCCCTTCCATTGTCCTGGACTAAAAGGCTAGCACTTCATGGTGGGATACCACAAGGGTAGCCTCAGCTTGTTTGCATACACAGACTCAGCTCTTCTGTATGTGAGACATGACCTCCTCGGGGTTCGCTGACAGAAAAGAACAGATGAGACAAACTGACATTCCCTTTTTTCCAGGATGAAGACTTGCATACTCCTTGTCAGTGGCCCAATGGGTAGCCTGCTCACCTTTGTTGCTGGAAGATCCAGATACATCTCGTACATGACAGTGGCCCAACAGATAGCATGCTCACCTTTGGTGCTGGAAGATCCAGATATGTCTCGTGCATGGCAGGGGCCCAACGGGTAGCATACTCACCTTTGGTGCTGGAAGATCCAGATACTTCTCATACATGACAGGAGCCCAATGGGTAGCATGCTCACCTTTGGTGCTGGAAGATCCAGATACATCTCGTACATGACAGGGGCCCAATGGGTAGCATGGTCACCTTTGGTGTTGGAATATCCAGATACGTTTTGTACATGACAGGGGCCCAATGGGTAGCATGCTTCCATTTGGTGCTGGAAGATCCAAATACGTCTCATACATGACAGGGTCCCAACAGGTACCATGTTCACCTTTGGTGCTGGAAGATCCAGATAAGTCTCATACATGACAGGGTCCCAACGGGTAGCATGCTTACCTTTGGTGCTGGAAGATCCAGATATGTCTTGTACAGAACAGGGGCCCAATGGGCAGCATGCTCATCTTTGGTGCTGGAAGATCCAGATATGTCTCGTACATGACAGGGGCCCAATGGGTAGCATGCTCACCTTTGGTACTGGAAGATCCAGGTACGTCTCGTACATGACAGGGGCCCAGTGGGCAGCATGCTTACCTTTGGTGCTGGAAGATACAGATATGTCTCATACACGACAGGGTAGCCTGCTAACCTTTTGGTGCTGGAAGATCCAGGTATGTCTAGTACATGACAGGAACCGTGCATGGTGACAGTGACACTGTAGCAAGGCAGCTGCCCATTACCAAAGCTACTGAACCTATGAAACTTAGTAAAAAAATAATTAAGACAAAATGTCATTTTGTGTACAACAGTAAAGTAACCTAAAATATATGCCACAAGGCTTCTGGGCATGTATAAACCCCTAATGAAGCCAGGTAAGTGCTCACAACCCAGTCCCATGCACAGTGAACCCAACTCATAAACAGCAGAAGCATTCAGTTCATTCCTAAATGCAACATCACTCATTAATTCAGCATTCATACCTATGCCTAACACACTAGTCTTTCAATTTAACATCTGTTTCTGTTTCCAGTGTAAAAAACTAAGAAACCTCAAACCAAAAACCACTGCTGCAGATAGCCTCCCAACTGAATTCCTAAAAAATAACTGCAGATTTTATCGCCTATTCCATCTCCATATTAATCAATAGGTACATAAAGGACCAAATGGAGAGATGAAAATTCAGCAAGCAAAGGAGAGTACTAGTGCTGAAATTGAATTCATCCTCAAGTCTTGGTGAGTACCTTTCATGAGGTGGACCTTGTTTTTCACAAAATCTCACCAAGATGACACTGATGTATAGACTGTATTTATATAGCATATATCATGGACATAAGTAGGTCAAAAATTAAAAGAGGTAGCTGGGTGCACAAGACCAAGGTTGAAAAAGTGCCCAATCCTGGTAGGCGCACTGGTGCCAAGACTGGAAAAAATGACAGTGTAGAATCTTCAAAATATGGAAACATTCCTACAGTGGAGCCAGGCCAGGCCCAGGGCCAGGATACCCCCTGTTGTAGAAGGAAGTAGCAGTCCACAAAATCTGATGCCAAAGAAGAGCCATAAAGACGATAGAGTGGACTATTGAGGATAAGAAAGAATGTATTGTTACTATTATGCAAAAAGCCCAGAATTTCCAGACACAAGATATACAAAACAATTAAGAGAAATTAGAGGAAAGAAAAATACTTCCACAAGAAAAACTGTTAGAAGCTTCAAATGAAAATTTGCATTCATTAAGACAACAGATTTGTGAAAAACAGTATATAGATCAAGAAACTTTGATCTGTTTGTTAAAAGAAGCATCTGTGGAATTGCGAAAATATAAACAACAAAACCAAGAGATATTTGAAAAGTATAAAAAAGAAATATGGACATGGGAAAGAAAGAAAGATTTGATATGGTGCAATATTTACACAAAGGAGAAAGCCAAATTAATGAATGTAAAGAGGGCAGTCCCAAAGATATTCAAAGAGAAATACAGGCAAAGGCATCCAGATATGGACAATTTCACAATAAAAAACAATATCACAAAGAGGGAACGAAGAAAAGAAGATTACAAAGTAGAAGTTAAAGAAATAGAAGTGAAGTTATGCAGTGCCTGTAAAGTGAAGCACTGGTGCAGAAGGTCTAACACAGGTTACATCACAGTATGATGGAGTGAGTCCCCAAAGTGAGGAAAAACAGGAAGATCAGGAAACATCTGAAGAAGGAACATGGACACGGGAAAGAAAAAGAGATTGAATATGGTGTAATATTTATACAAAGGAGAAAACAAAGCTAACCAAAATAAAAAGAGTAGCACCAAAGATATTTGAAGAGAAATGTAGTAAAAGGAATATGGACATGGAAAACTTAGCAATACAAAAATAAGAAGACAAAGAGGAAAAGCAGAAAAGGAGAGTGGTAATGGAGAAGTTAAAGAAATAGAAACTAAGGTTATGGAGTACCTGTGAAGTGAAGGATTCAGTGTAGAAAATCTAGTTCAAAATGCACCACAACAGGATAGAGCAATGGATATCCCAATTAAGGGGAAACCAATGGAACAGGAAACAATTGGTCAGGTGCCATATGAAGATAATTTGGAGCCTTCCTTGAAACCAGTATTAACGTTCACTTGAAGCTAGACAGCAAGGAAAGGAACAGGAAACTGTGGAAACTCTGATGCAGTCAATGTTGAGGAGTGATAGGCCAGTGAGTTCCCATATGACAGAGCAATAGATGGCATAGGCTGAAATTGAAGAGAATGTGTCACAGGAAGATGGTATAGAACCTTCTATGGAATGCCCACAGGAAATGGAAAACAAGGGAGGTGCCCTCAGTTTGGAAGAAAATGAGCTAACAGAAGAGTTGCTTGATTTAATAGACATAGACTGATACTTGAAGATCAATGAAAGAAATAGACTGCAGAAGGTTAATAAAACCCAAAAAGTTAGAAATCTGATAAAACAAATGAACACAGTAATTAGGACTGTTCATAGAGATCCATGCGATAGTAAACAGGATATATTACTGTGCAGTTAAATTAATAACTTATAAAGTTCTACCACAAGAACACAGGGTAGTGAGGGAAAGGAAGGGGAGAAATCGAATACCATCATGGAAATATCGAATAGAGAAAAATATAAAGCAATTAAGACAAGAAGTGTCACTGTTAGAAAAATACAGAAGAAGGAACAGATCAACAAAAATATTCGGAAAGATAGATGTAATAAAAGCAATGCATATTATTAGAACCGATCAGGATCTGTCTTGCACTATCGCACATAACAAACTAAAATATTCAGCACAGGCAGAAAAACTTAGAAGATACACAGATAAATATAAAGGAAACATGCAAAATAAGTAATTTATTGATGACCCAAAAAAGTTTTATAGAGAATTGGTAAAGAAAGTAAAAGAAATTGAAAGACCGCCACAAAAAAGAAGAAACAGATACATTTAGGAGAGATATCTGTGAAGATCCTGTGGAACATAAAGATGCTAACTAGATAGAAGTTAAAGAAAGAATAAGAAGTTTAAACGTACAGGATATGAAATGGGATGAAGTAAGAACCAAAGAGATTGAAATAAAGTTAAGAAAAGTCTCTAATTGGAAAATTCCAGGCCCAGATGCAGTACCTAACTTCTGGCTAAAAGTATTACCATCTTTGCATGAACATTTAACCCTGTGTAAGAACTATTTATATGTGCACCCTGAACAGACACCAACCTGGCTGACAACAGGAAGAACACAGTATACAGATTGATTCCGCAGTATATACAAAAAATGATTGACTTCAACAATTGACTAAGTTTCTGTTGTCATTCTAAGGGGATCCAGTATCTGATTGCTTGGGATGACATGATTGACAGACCTCGATGCTTTGCCAGAGATGGCCTGCATCTGTCACCCCTGGGCTTCAGGGTACTGACTAAAGCTCTTGGCATCCCTATAGTGCCTTTTTTAGGCGGTGTTCCAAAGACCAAATTACTACAGTAGCAGCTATAAATAAATACAGTCTGAGGGTTATGCTGCTCAACGTTAGAAGTCTAAATCTCAAGATGCACTCACTCAAAGCACTCCTCAAAATGGAGAACATCAACATTTGTGATGTAATGGAGACCTGGTTTAAAGCGTCAGAAAGCACCCGTGCGTTACCAGGCAATAACTCAGTCCACATTTTTCGGCTCTGAAACATGGACCGTAGCTCCAAAGGAGGTGGTGTCTCCATATTCATAAAGGATATGCACACCTCTAGACTAGTAGCCCAGCGTAACGCATCTGAGATACTTCAGGTACAACTAACATTGGGTAAGATGGCAATCCAGGTCATAGCCTGCTATAGGTCCCCAGCCACGTCCCTAGACTCTCACCTCACATTCCTAAGCACCCTGGAATCTGTCAAGGTCCAACCTTACACTCTCATACTAGGAGACTTCCAACTACCCCACCATCAAATGAGAAAACTCCTCAAGCATCAATACACCGGCCCATTGCTTCCTGGAATTCATCAATTCCAATGCCCTGGACCAGCTCATTCTTACCCCCACTAGAGGAAGCAACATCCTTGACCTGGTTATTACTAACATGGGCGACCTTTGCTCTACACTGGTAGTCAGTCCTCCCTGGTCAGATCCGACCATAAACTAATCACCATGGAAATCCACATTTCACCCACACCCCCCACAAAGGTAACTGCCTTAAAAATCCTCTCCAAAGCTGACTTTGGGCTTCTAAAAACAGAGGTGGCTAACTTCATGGCACCCATACCAATGGAAAATAGCTGCATGACTGTCTAATCATACACCAGTGCACTGTACAAACATGTACATAAATGCATGGAACTAGCCATACCCAACAGAACCAAGACACTCTCCTCCAAAAAAAGGAAGCCAATCTGGTGTTCCCCTGCCATTAATAAGCTCTACAACAGGAAGAAGAAACTGCTGCAGAAAAAGGTGAAGTCCCAAGACTGGAAAAACTCCCTTATTAGCCTCAAAAAAAGGTTTAGATCGCTCGTCAAATCCTCTAAAGCCAGCTATGAAGGCAGAATTGCAGCAGACACTACAAACAATCACAAAGCCTTCTGTAGTTATATCAAGAACCTCCACAGCAGTACCCAGATTTGCTGTGAGTTACTGCACAATGGTACCTCCAATACTGAGCCAACAGATATCGCCAGTATACTGGCCAACACATTCAGTGCCAACGTTACTCGTCTCCCCCACTAAAGGAGCAATCACAATACCGGAAGAATGCCAGGCACCCAGCATTAGTGCAGCACAGGTTAAAGCTGCATTGTCCAAGGCCAAGAATACAGCTTCCATGGGACCCGATAATATCCCTGGCTGTGTTTTACATGAACTACAAAGCGAACTGGCACCACATCTGTGTGCCCTGTTCAATAACAGCCTCACCTTAGGCTTTGTACCTACCGAATGGCACATTGCTACAGTCATCCCTCTCCATAAAGGGGGAGCAACTACAGACCCTGGGAATTATTGTCCCATTAGCCTGACAAGTCTGATATGTAAAGCTATGGAGTGCATTATCACAGACCCAATTAACAAAGATATAGGAAATCTCCAAGCTCTAGACCCCATGCAATTTGGCTTTGTGAAAGGGAGATCATGCCTGCTCAACTTGGTTGACTTCTTTGAGTCAGTCATCAGGACTGTGGATGAAGGTAAGGCAGTGCATGCAGCCTATCTCAATCTGGCCAAGGCCTTTGATACCATTCCTCAATTGGAAATTATTGATAAACTCATCAAACTAGGCATCAACCCCTATATCACTAGGTGGGTTGCAAATTGGCTCACAGATAGAACATACAGTGTGAAAGCAGTAGTCTCCAAGTCAGACTGCAGACCAGTCACGAGTGGAGTCCCACAGGGATCGGTCCTGGGTCCTCTCCTGTTCAGCATCTACTTCTCAGAAGTCCAGGCCAACACAAAGGGACTCTGGCTGACCAAGTTCACACACAACTGCAAGCTGGGAGCCATTATTAACTTCCCAAGTGATGCAGACATCCTACAGAAACTGTGGATTTAAAGAGGATACAAAGTGCAATAAAGGAGTCTTGTGTAAAACATTATCTGTTTCCAGGTCCTTGTGATTGCTCTGGTCGTGAGCTGTGGTTCATCCTACAGAAAGGCCTCACTGAGACCAATGACTGGTGTCAAAACCATGGCCTTAAGCTTAATGCCAAAAATGTGTCGTCATCCCCTTTGGTAAAAACTAATTTCCCACTAATTACCACATTGATGGGAGCCCACTGAACAGTGAAGGCATTATAAGAGATCTGGGGACGCAGGTTGACAGCAATCTCTCCTTTGACCACCACATTGCCACTGTGATCAGAAAGTCCTTCTCTGTGGCACATTTCATTACCAAGGGTTTTACATCTAGGAAGAAAGAGGTCATCATCTCTCTCTACTCTTCCCTCATTAGACCAGTCATTGAGTATAATGCCCCATTTGGCATGTACCTCACTAGACACCTGCAACAGCTGGAGAGGCCACAGAAGTACCTCACGAAGAGAATCATAGGCATTAAACACATGTCCTACATGGACAGACTCAAAAGACTCCAACTATTCTCGGTCTCATATCGCCTACTTAGAGGCGATCTTTGCCTGACTTACAAAGCCATGTCTGACCCAGCTCTTTTAGAAATTCTACATCTAAGGAAATCCCAATCCTTCACACCACACTCTCTAGAGACCTTAACCTCACTACAATCAACAGAACATGCTGGAGGGATAGGTTTCTCACCCAGAGACTGCCCATGTTCTGGAATAGACTTCCCATACATGTCAAGCAGAGCACCTCGCTGTCCCTCTTCAAGAGAAATCTTGATGAGTGGATGGGTAATAGAAAGTTCACCTCCGGGATCACTCCAGTGGCTCTACTTGATAAAGGCACTAGGAACTAATGTCGGGCGGCACGATGCCAGGGCATTTCTATAGGCTAGGCTTGTAAAGGCTCCAGGGTCATTAGCCTAGTACACACCTATGAACCTATGAACAATGATCCTCCTTAAGAGTGAACCTGCAAGCTACCCTAAAAATTATAGGCCAGTAACTTGCCTTCCAATGACATATAAACTATACAGGAATTGATGCCGGCAGAGTTTTTAGTCATTTAGAAGAAAACTCATTATGGCAGTAGAATAAAAGGGCAATAAAAGAAAGTCATAGGGAACAAAGGATCATTTGTTGTTAAATAATGTCATAGTGGAGAACTGTAAAAAGGGGAAGAATCTAAGTGTGGCATGGATTGACTACAAAAAAGCATGTGATAGTGTCCCACATTCATGGATACTAGAGTGCTTAATAATGTATAAGATGCATCCTACACTGATCGACTACATTACAGTGACCATGAAACAGTGGCAGACCACTTTGCAGTTAAGCCATGATAAAGGCCAAGTTATCGTCCCAGGGATAAAAATTCAAAGGGGGATATTCCAGAGGGACTCTTTGTTACTGCTGCTATTCTGTCATGCCCCTAACCAAGGGGGATATTCCAGAGGGACTCTTTGTTACTGCTGCTATTCTGCCTTGCCCCTAACCAAGGGGGATATTCCAGAGGGACTCTTTGTTACTGCTGCTATTCTGCCTTGCCCCTAACCAAGGGGGATATTCCAGAGGGACTCTTTGTTACTGCTGCTATTCTGCCTTGCCCCTAACCAAGGGGATATTCCAGAGGGACTCTTTGTTACTGCTGCTATTCTGCCTTGCCCCTAACCAAGGGGGATATTCCAGAGGGACTCTTTGTTACTGCTGCTATTCTGCCTTGCCCCTAACCAAGGGGGATATTCCAGAGGGACTCTTTGTTACTGCTGCTATTCTGCCTTGCCCCTAACCAAGGGGGATATTCCAGAGGGACTCTTTGTTACTGCTGCTATTCTGCCTTGCCCCTAACCAAGGGGGATATTCCAGAGGGACTCTTTGTTACTGCTGCTATTCTGCCTTGCCCCTAACCAAGGGGGATATTCCAGAGGGACTCTTTGTTACTGCTGCTATTCTGCCTTGCCCCTAACCAAGGGGGATATTCCAGAGGGACTCTTTGTTACTGCTGCTATTCTGCCATGCCCCTAACCAAGGGGGATATTCCAGAAGGACTCTTTGTTACTGCTGCTATTCTGCCATGCCCCTAACCAAGGGGGATATTCCAGAGGGACTCTTTGTTACTGCTGCTATTCTGCCTTGCCCCTAACCAAGGGGGATATTCCAGAAGGACTCTTTGTTACTGCTGCTATTCTGCCTTGCCCCTAACCCACTAAACTGTCAGAGTAACAACTTAGGCCATGGCTATAATTTGGCTGCTAGAAAACAACAAAATGTAAAAAACTTCTCATTTAAAACTGTATAGCTCATCAGATGAGGAACTGAAAGTACAACTGCAAGTTGTCAAAACGTTTTCGGATGGTGCTAGAATGTCATTTGGTCTTGATAATTGTGCAAAAGCAACCTGTAAAGCAGGGAAAACTGCAGCACCAGGAAAACATCAGTTTGGGACAAGAATGTGATGTAAAAGAACTTGAGCAAGAAGGAGTGTATAAATATTTGAGAATTGATAAAGGATCAACAATAAAACATGAACAAATGTGAATAAAACTTAGTAAGGAATATTTTAGAAGACTTAAATTAATCCTGAAAACAACACTGACATCTAGGATCAAAATCCAAGCTATAAATCAATTTGCTCTTCCTGTCCTAACTTACAGTTTTGGAGTGATTTACTGGCCCCAAAATGTGTTGGATAGTCTAGACAGGAAAACAAGAAGGATGCTTCATGCTCACTAAAATATTTATTTATTTATTTATTTTACATTTGTCGATTGGGATAGTCTGACCGGATACATGTCCATTTTCAGTGGAGGCCTGGGGAGAAAAGCTCCAAGGTAAGCAGTTAAGATTACAGATGCAATATATATACAGTGGTTACATACTTAACAAGTTATACAAATTCCAAGGTTAGAGATAATCCCAAGTGTAAATCCAGATTAAGTAAAACAAGTAAGCTAAATTACAGTTTTTAACTCATTCTAGAGGAGAGTTAATCAGGTTTGATACATTGACATAGCCAGTTTAGTGTCAAATATTGTTTGAGTCTTATCTTAAATTGACTGAGGGTGGTAAGTAAAGTAATATCAGGTAAAAATCAGTGCATACCAAGATTATATATTCCCCATTCTGAAGGAGAGATGGGCCTCCTTGAAATTGATTACATGTATTTTATCTGCAGTTGTGGGACTCCACACATATCTGCTGACCTCACAAGACCAAACATAGTGAAAGTTTTGAAACATGAGGAGAATAAATCTAAGATGACTTCTCTGCTTTATCTAGCAGAAGCATATCGGCATCAAACAGGAATGGAAATCAAACCAGAAGTAGATAAAAATCAGGCAGCAACTGAATGTGCCAAAAAAACAAAAGAAAGAATATAAGGTGAAGGACTAGATGAGAAGGTAAGAAAGTGGAAAATGCATAAATGTAACTGCAAGTATAGAAAACTTCAGGAAGAACCTTATGTGGAATTTTAGATAAACTCACTAAACTAGGTATAAATCCCTATGTCACAAGATGGGTTGCCAAGTGACTTACTGACAGAACCCACACTGTGAAAGTAGCAGATTCCAAATCAGACTTCAGAGTAGTGACAAGTGGAGTACCACAGGGTTCAGTCCTGGGTCCTCTCCTGTTTGGTATCTACTTCTCTGAAGTACAAGCTAACACAGAAGGTCTTTGGCTAACTAAATTCGCAGATGACTGCAAACTAGGAGCCATAATCGAAACTCCTAACGATGTGGACATCCTACAAAAGGGCCTCACTGAGACAGATGCCTGGTGTCAAAATCATGGTCTCAGGCTCAATGCCAAAAAGTGCATTGTCATCCCCTTTGGTAAAAACTCTGTACCCATGAACTACCACATAGGCGGTAGTCTACTTAACACCGAAAGTGTGATAAGAGACCTTGGGACACAGGTGGACAGTAGTCTCTCCTTTGATAATCACATCGCCACAGTGGTCAGGAAATCCTTCTACGTGGCACACCTCATCACAAAAGGTTTCTCATCCAGAAAAAAAGAGGTCATTGTTCCCCTCTACTCATCAGTCATTAGACCCATTATATAGAGTGCAACGCCCCTTTTGGTATGTATCTCACAAGACATCTACAACAACTGGAAAGGCCGCAAAAATACCTCACAAAGAGGATTACTGGCCTCAAACAGATGGCTTACGCAGACCGTCTCAAAAACTCCAGCTTTACTCCGTCGCATATCGCCTACTCAAAGGCGATCTCTGCCTAACATACAAAGCTATGTCAAACCCAGAGCTGTTGGACATGCTCCACTTAAAGAAATCCCAATCCCTCCGAGCTACATGCTCTAGGGACCTAAACCTTGTCACCACAATAAACAGAACATGCTGGAGGGATAGATTCCTGTTCCAGAGACTTCCCATACTTTGGAACAGACTACCTATCTATGTCAAACAGAGCTCCTCATTAGCACTCTTCAAGAAAAATCTTGATGATTGGATGGGTAATAGGAAATTCACCCCGGGAATCACTTCTGTGGTTCTGCTTGACAGGGGCACAGGAAAATAATTTTCTTGGGTGGCGAAAGCCAGGGTACCTTTTTGGCTAGGCTTGTATAGGCCCTAGGGCCAATAGCCTAGTACCTACCTATGAACCTATGTTGATCAGGAACGAATGATTAAGGAGAGGTGAATTCAAACCAAGATATGAAACGTTAATATTGGTGGCACAAGATAGTGGACTACATGCACATTGGTTTACAAAGTCCATTGAACATGTGGGAGAAACAGACAAATGTAGGTTTTGCAAAACAGAATTGGAAACAGTTGCACACCTCTGTGCTGGTTGCGACATACTAATGGCATAAGGACTGCATACTGAAAGGCATAATAATGTGGCAAGACTGTTGCACTGGGATTGTGCAGACATTATGATATGGAAGTGGTTGAAAAACACCGGAAACATGAGCCACAAAGCATCATAGAAAATGATGAAGTCTACATCACATGGGATCACCCATTTCCAACAGTTCAAATGATAGATGCTAGAAAACCAGATATAGTGATCCAAGAAAAGAAGACAAAAGTAGCATTGATCATTGAAAATGCCACCCCCAGTGAATGCAGTGTCCAGCGTACAGAGAGACACAAAGTTATAAAATATCAGGATTTCCAAGCAGAAACAAGAGCAGTGTGGAAGAAAGATACCCAAATAGTTCCAATAGTAGTAGGAGCAATGGATCTTATAAAAATGAGTCTACAGTCATATTTAGATATGTTACTAATACATGTAACTCTGTACACATTGTAGGAGTCATTACTGGGCACATTGTTGGTGCTGTGTAGAGTACTTTTGGCTGACATTAACGAGTGAAACAATACTAATTTCATGAACTTTAATGGTACCTTGACTTTTGAATGGGGTCCATTCCCATCATGGTATTAGAAACCCAAAAGATTTGGAGAAATTAAAAAAATAGGCTTAAGTATTTAAAATTTGGAAGCAAGCCTTTATAATAACCCCTCCACGAAGGAGGCAGGTCCCATGAGTCCAGTAACTTCAGACCTATTGCTGTCCTCCCTCCATTGTCAAGTTGCTTCCACTACCATTTATTGAGCTACTTATTAAATTATGACCTCTTAGCTAACACACAGTGTGGATTCTGACTAAACCATTGTACAATGCCCTACTTCATCTATACTCACAGAAATAGCAATATTCTCATATCTGTTTCCTTTTTTGACCTCTCAAAAGCTTTCGATACTGTCTCCATTGCTAAACTACTAACTGCTTTATGTGACTTCTGAACATTCTCTCTTATGTTTTTGGAGCTACAGTCAGTCAGAAGGCAAACAGACTACTCAACTTTCTTTTCCTCAGTCATTGGAGTCCCACAAAGATCTATATATTAAGTTTATTATTCAACATAAACAGATTACACACAGTTGCAGCACAGTCTGAAGTCATTTAGTGCACTGATGACTAGCCTTTAATGTGCTGTGGACCTACCCTACAGTTACTACAAAAAGTAACCCTCTAATCCTACACTAATATTGAAAGTTGCCTTTTTTAGGCAAGGCTCAAAAGACAAACCCACCTCCATAGGTATCACAAGGGGTAAGAAACTAAGAGTAATGCTACTCAACGCCAGAAGTCTAAACCTCAAGATGCACGCACTCGAAACTCTCATTAGCATGGAGAACATCGATATCTGTGCAGTAACAGAAACCTGGTTCAGGGCTCCCGAGAGCACCCCAGCACTACCAGGTTATACCTCATACCATGCTTTTCGGCCCAAAACTTGGACCGAACTACAAAAGGAGGGGGAGTATCAATATTCATCAAAGATACCCACACCTCCAGGTTGGTGGCACAGCACGAAGCATCAGAGACTATCCATGTGCAACTAACAGTGGGTAAAACTGCCTTCCAGTTTATAGCCTGCTACAGACCACCCTCCCAAACCCAGGAACCCCACTCGGCCGTCCTGAGAACACTGGAAAATATGAAGGTCTCTCCAAACACCATTATATTGGGAGACTTTAACTACCCAAACATAGACTGAGAGCATTACTCTAGCTACAACACCCCAGCCCAAAGGTTCCTAGAATTCATAAACTCAAATGCTATGGAACAACTTGTTACCACTTCCACAAGAGGGGAAAACATACTGGACCTGATCATCACCAACATGGGGACTCTATGCTCCAGACCAGAAGTGTATCCCTCACTGGTAAGATCAGACCATAAACTAATCCAACTGGATATTCACATCCCGACCCCACCCCCTGCCCAGAAAACCACAGTGAAAAACTTCTCTAAAGCAAATTTCACACTCCTCAAAACCGAGGTGGAATCCTTCAAAGCCCCCGGGCCTGTGGAAAATACGGCCCAGACCGCAGAATCCTTTATAAATGCGTTCTATGAACACTTTCAGGAATGCATGGATCATGCAATCCCAAATAAAACCAAGACCCAATCCTCCAAAGTCAGATGTCCTGTCTGGTGGACCCCAGCCATAAACAAACTATACAATAGAAGGAGGAAGCTACTACATGATAGAGCAAAATCCCAAAAAGGGAAGGCATCTCTGATCAGTATTAGCAAATAACTACGGGCACTCATAAAATCGTCTAAGGCCAGCTTTGAGAGAAAAATTGCACAGGACACTAAGGATAATCACAAGGCTTTCTTTAGTTATGTTAGGAACCTGGGTGGGAATTCCCAGATATGCTCAGAATTAGTCCAAAATGACAAAAAATACACCGAACCCACAGACATTGCCAACATCCTAGCTGACAGGTTCAGCGCAAACTCCCCCCCCCACCAAAAGGGCAAATATCTATCCCAGCAGAGTGCTGCCCCCCTGACATCTCAGATGCTCAGGTAAGAGCCGCCCTCTTCAAAGCAAAAAACACAGCATCAATGGGACCAGACGGTGTCCCAGGTTGCGTCCTACATGAACTCCAAGAAGCGCTAAACCCAAACATAAAACTACTATTCAATCTCAGCCTTACTACAGGATATGTACCCAAAGAGTGGCGTACAACAACAGTGGTCCCTCTCCACAAAGGTGGTGCCTCAACGGACCCTGGAAACTATCGCCCCATAAGCCTGACTAGCTTGGTCTGCAAAGCTATGGAAAGGATCATCATGGACCTCATAAATAAAGATATTGGGGACCTACAGACACTGGATCCTACCCAGTTTGGCTTTGTTAAGGGCAGATCCTGCCTCTTAAACCTGGTCGACTTCTTTGAAACCCTCACCAAGGCCATTGACGAAGGGAAGGTGGTCCACACAGCCTACCTGGACCTCGCAAAAGCCTTCGATACAATACCCCACTCGGGCATTATAGATAAGCTCACCAGCTTAAATATAAACCCCTATGTCACTAGATGGGTTGCAAACTGGCTCAAGGACAGAACCCACATGGTTAGAATTGCTGGACCCATGTCAGACTCCAAACCAGTTACAAGTGGCGTTCCACAAAGCTCAGTCCTGGGACCTCTCTTGTTCGGTATATATTTATCGCAGGTACAGGCCAACAGTGAAGGACTGTGGCTGACCAAGTTCGCAGATGACTGCAAACTGGGCGCCATAATCGACTCTCCAGCCGACACAAGCATCCTCCAAAAGGGCCTCATAGAAACAGACAACTGGTGCCAGAGCCATGGCCTCAAGCTAAATGCCAAAAAGTGTATAGTCATCCCCTTTGGCAAAAACAAAGTGCCCACAAATTACCACACAGGTGGTAATCCATTAAGTACAGAAGAAGTAATTAGGGACCTGGGGACCCAAGTTGATAGCAATCTCTCATTTGACAACCACATGGCCAAAGTGGTTAGAAAAACATTTTATATAGCCCACCTAATCATGAAGGGATTCACATCTAGATCAGGGGAGGTCATCGTGCCTCTTTACTCATCCCTCATCAGGCCCATAATCAAGCAAAATGCCCCTTTTGGGATGTACCTTACCAAACACCTGCAGCAACTGGAAAGACCCCAAAAGTACCTCACCAAGAGGATCAAAGGGCTCAAACAGATGCCATATGCTGCCCAGTTAAAGAAACTCCAGCTCTACTCAGTGACATACCGCCTGCTCAGAGGCGATCTGTGCCTGACGTATAAAGCCATGTCCAACCCGGAATTAAGGGACATGCTGCACCTCAAAAAATCCAAATCCCATCGAGCTACGCGCTCGAGAGACTTGAACCTCAGCTCTGAAATAAATAGGACATGCTGGAGGGACAGATTCATAACCCAGAGGCTCCCTTCACTCTGGAATAAAATCCCAGTCCAGGTTAGGCAGAGTCCCTCATTGACTCTCTTCAAGAGGAATCTTGATGAGTGGATGGGAGATTGTATGTTTACCCCGGGTATCACTTCTGTGTCACTGTTAGACAGAGGCACAGTATACTAACCTCGAAAAAGGGCATAGCAAAATTAATTTAAAATGGGTGGCGAAAGCCAAACATACTCTGGCTAGGCTTATAAATGCCCTAGGGCAGGTAGCCTAGTATGAACCTATGAACCTATGAAAAATGTTTTGTGTAGACGGCGACCTGTCTTTTGACCAACACATGTCTGTATAAGAAAGTCCTTCTATATTGCACAGCTTATGAACAAAGGGGATGTCATTGTACATCTTTACTCAGCCCTTACTAGGCCAGTCATTCACTGTAATGCCCCCTTTGGCATATATCTGTCCAGACACATGCAGTGACTAGAACGCCAAAAGAGATACCTTACTAGAAGTATACAAGGCCTAAACAACATGGCTAACGTGGACCGACTCAAATCCCTGTCACTATACTCTATCTTAAAACTGTTAAGAGGTGACCTATATCTTTGCTACAAGGCATTCGCTGACCCAGTGCTGATGGATTTACTCCACATCAGCAAGTCAGATGGCACAGCAGTACTCGGTCCAGGGATCTAAACCTCTTCTTCAACGTCAACAGCATGGTTTGTAGTGACAGCTATATCTCACAGAGGATACCACTGCTGTGGGACAGACTCCCCATCCACATAAAACAAAGTTCATCCCTGTCCATTTTCAAGCGTAACTTAGAGCTGTGGATGAGAGACAGAAGATTTACCCCAGAACTGCCCCATGTACTCCTAATGGACAGAGGCAGCTTTTAAATGCTTTATCTCATGCATCTGTGGTATGATCCAAAGTTATTTTCATTAGGGGTAATATATAATGTCCTTCTACCTTCTATTCCCATGTTGCTGTATTTATACTGTGGGATTTCCAGCCCTCAGGCGACCCGACATTGGCTCCTATACGAAATCTTAAGCCTGGCTGCCGTAGGTGCGTGGGACGTCACACGTACGGCCATAAACCTTGGAGTATAAATGTGACATCAGCACGCACAGACCTCAGAACTTTTCAGCCACAGATGCCGATTACTTTGACCGCTTTGCTCCTATGTCCGAAGATATTTAAAGATAAGTACCCCGTTGGGGTTTTTGCCTTTTTCGTACTTTTTTAAGCTTTAGCTTGGTTGCTGTAGTTGTTTTTCTCTAGCAAATGTTGGAGAAAAAGAGTAAATGTAGTTGCGGGCGCCAGATTCCACACAAAGATTCTCACGACCGCTGTGTCTTTTGCCTAGGTAAGGAGCACGACCACAAGACCTGCTCTTTCTGCCAATCCTTCGTACCCAAGACCTTACGCAGCCATCTGTCTACATTAAATCTATTTCTAGAAAACCAAAGGCTTAAACGCCTCATGCTTAGGATGGATCCTGAGTTGGCTGCCCAAGCCGAACAACTGCGGAAGAAGGCTAAGGTTTGCAGGCTTTCTCCAGATGCTGCTCCGCCTTCGGTTGTCCTGCCGACTACCATTCTAGGGGCCAAGGGATACCTGATTACTCCGACATTTCCGACAGTTCCTCTGGAAGAGGCCGTGTCAGTACCCACAGAAAGCACGTCAGCAGATTTGACTCAGACGTCGGTCATAACCGACGTCGAGGGGGAACCATCGCTGGACCAGGCAAACCGAGACCTCTCCTACCCCAGCGCAGGCCTGTTTACTTACCCACCCAGATGCACACTCTTTCTAAAAGGAAGCAGAAAACTAAATACTTGACCCCAACGCCTCCAGCAGCCCCAGACTGGGAGTCCTTCACTTCCTCCTTGGTGCAGGCCTTTATGGCTCTTAGGCCTACAGGCCCTACTCCAATCAGCATCCCTGTACTGAGTCCTAGGCCGGCTTCTGCCTTCTCCCTGCCTTTAGCATCTACTCAGCAAACAGTTACCCAGGAAAATCCAGACCAGTCTTATTCCTCCTCCTCCTCTCAGGAATCTGTCTCCTGTGTTTCACAGATTGCATCTCCCATAGACTGTTACTCACTTGGAGAGGAGTTTATTGAAGGGGACTCCCCAACTGAGGACTTATCATTTGTGGAGACTGTCTCAAAAATGAAAGAGTATTTCAAGTGGGATACTTCTTTAGTCTCTGAAACCCAGAAAAGATAGTTTGAGCTTCTACAGCTTGACTCCCCTTCACCTTTAGCCATCCCTGCAGTACTCCCAGCTTTCTTGGATGCCTTCACTTCTGGTTCCAAGAACCCAGACTCTCAGCCTCCTGACCCTAAGAGGCCGGATAGGTTTTACAAAGTCCCTGATGACTACAGGTTCCTAATAAAGCCACCTTTGGCCAGCCCAGCAGTTACTGCAGTATCCCCAGACAGACAGTCTAGGCACTTACCTTCTGCTTCCCAACTGCCATCCGATAAAGACAGCAAAGCCATGGACAGGATGGGGGAAAGGGTGTATATACACCTCCTCTACCCTGGCCTTCAGGGCTATAAACTACCAAACCCATGTGGTGAAGTATGCCCTAGACCTAGTCTCTCAGGCCTCCACCTTGTTGGCTACCACCCCGGACTGTCCAGCCAAATCTGACATTTCCTCCAAATTGTCACTCACCACCTAAGTAGCCAGACAGTCTGTCTGCTGCAGCTATGATGCTGCAGAAGCAGTTACCAGATCTGCTGCCACTGCATCCACCTTGCATTGATACTCCTGGCTTAGACTGCAACCTTCTATTTGGCAAAAATGCTGCAAAACTATTTAAAAAACTTGCAAGAATAAAGCAAGGAACTGTAGGACATTAAGCACTTGCTTGTGTCCCCAGTGCCCAGATATTACAGGAACTACTCAGCTAAAACATCCTTTGTTAGAAGAGCCACATCCACATCTCACCCTTCTACTGCCAGACCACGTAAGGGATCTCGGAGACAACCTTATCCCAGACCCCCTCAACCACAACCCCTCAACAAACAGCCCTTTCCAGATAGAGGGGGATCCTTCTCTGCATGACTGCCTTGCCCAAGTGCCCCTGTCCGCCCGTCATACCCAATGCCTCCCTGTTTGGAGAACCGTCACTACAGATAGGTGGGTTCTTTCCAGTATCCAAAAAGGATAGTATCTTTCCTAGAAAGAAAAACCTACACCAATAAAGATTCCTTTCCCTCCCAAAAATCAGCTCCCTCTACTTCTTCCCATCCTGCAGGAACTATTCTCCCAAGGAACAATAGAACCAGTTCCCTCAGGTCAGGAGAGATGAGGGTTCTACTCCTGCCTTTTCTTAGTCCCAAAAAAGGATGGCCCCTGGAGACCTATCCTGGACCTCTCTTACCTACACCTGTTCCTACAGGTTCCCCCCTTCAAACTCTTTTACTCCTCATTCCACCCCAAGCTTTCATGGTTACCCTGGACCTAAAGGATGCATACCTGCACCTTCCAGTCAAACCCTCCCACCTTCCTGCTGGACCTAAAGGATGCATACCTGCACTTCCCAGTCAAACCCTCCCACAGGAGCTTCCTGTGCTTCTCTGGGTCCTCTCTTCATTTTCAATTTACAGCATTGCCTTTTGGCTTGTCTACGGCACCCAGAGTTTTTATAAAGTGCTTGGCCCCTGCCATCGCCTACTGCAAAGCCAAGGGAATTAAAATCTACCCTTACTTGGATGACATTCTCATTTTAGCAGAATCACAGTCCACCCTTCGGGTAAATCTCCAGTTCACCATGCCCCTTCTAAACAACCTGGGTTTCACTCTCAACCTCCAAAAATTCTCTCTCCTCCCACAACAGGGCAAGGTTTTCCTAGGGTGCAGGATCAGAACAGATCTGAGGAGATCCTTCTTACCACCAGACAAGGTACAATCCCTCTCCTCCCATTTTCTAAGTCTGTTGACAGAATCACATGTAACTGCCAGTTTCTACAAACTATAGGTCTCATGGCTGCCACCATTCCCATGCTCCCACTAGCAAGGATGCACATGAGGAAATTCCAATGGTACTTAAAAACTTTTTGGTCCCAGAGCCAACAACCTCTAGACAAGCTCAACCCCTTCTGCCCTGTCTAAAATTAGAGCTGAAGTGGTGGATTCAGCAGGTTTCCAACAACCAGAGAATTCCTCTTCAAGTTCCTCCCACTTCCCAGTCTATGCACAGAGATGGATCAGATCTAGGATGGGGAGCAACCCTGCAGGGTTACAGGGTACAACAGTGCTGGTCCCCTGCCCTGCAAAAACAGCCCATCAATGTCAGGGAGATGATGGCTGCCCTCCTAGATCTAAAAGTTTTCCTTCCCATGCTGCAACCAGGAATACTCCACATTGTGACAGAAAACACGACTGTCATGTGGTACCTAAACAAACAAGGCGGGACAAAGCCATACCGGCTATGTCAGATTACCCTGCTAATCTGGAAAATAGCAGCAAACCACAACCTCTTCCTGAAAGCTTCATACATCCCCTCTCAGGAAAACAAGCAAGTGAACTTGCTCAGCAGAACCACATCTCGGCAACATGAATGGATGATGCACAGGGATACCTTCCTACACATAGTCCACAAGTGGGGCACACCACAACTGGATCTGTTTGCCTCCCCCAGAACAGACAACTGAACAAATTTTGCAGCAGGACTCACTCACCACTAGCTTGCAGAGTGGATGCCTTCAGTTTTTCATGGCAGTAAATGTACCTATACGCCTTCCTGCCCAGACTTCAAAGAGTCCTCCTGTAAATCAAGAAGGAACAACCAAAAATCTTGCTGGTGACTCCCTATTGGCCAAGGCAACACTGGTTCCCCTTTCTGTTTTCACTAGCCAAGGGCAATCACCACAAGTTACCCCACCAGGTGGACCTACTAACTCAGCAACAGGGATCCCTCCTGCACCCACAACTGTCTTTACTACAGCTAACTCTGTGGGTGATCAACTTTTTATCCCTTTTAGACAACACTACTCAGAAGACATGCTCTCTGTCCTGAGGGAGGCCAGGAAACCAACAGCTAGAAAAAAACTATTTGTCTAAATGGCAGAGATTCTCAAAATGGTGTTTTCTGAGAAACAAGGACCCATTTCTAGTAGACCCTCCCCTGGTCCTGAACTATACCTGTGGACTCGTTAAGGAGGGACTAGCTTACTCTTCTGTCAAAGTACATCTCTCAGCCATTTCTGCATGCTTGCCTTTACAGCCGCCTCTTCTCTCTAGACTGGATGTAAAACTTTTCCTGAGAGGGGTCTTACACATCAGACCACCAAGAAAGCCCATTCCTCCACCCTGGGATCTCAACTACGTGCTAGAAAAGCTTACTCCCCCCTTTTGAGCCAGCCAGCATAGCATCTCTTCAAATATGCACATGGAAAACCATCCTTTTAGTGGCCATTGCCTCTGCTAGAAGAGTGTCTGAATTGCAGGCCCTGGTGGCTTGCCCTCCTTACACCGCCTTCCACAATGACAGGGTTTTCCTATGCACTAACCCCTCCTTTATGCCCAAAGTAGTTAATGAACTTTCCTTAAACCAGTCCATTCACCTACCCACCTTCTTCCCGTCTCCTACTAACTCCGTGGAGAGGTTCCTCCATTCTCTAGATGTACATAGGCAACTGAGATTCTACTTGGACAAGACCAAGTCTTTCAGAAAATCTGACCAACTGTTCATTTCCTTCCATCCCAGGGCCTTGGGTAAGGCAGTCTCCAAACAAACTATTTCCTCCTGGATCAGAAAATCCATCATTTTTTGCTACTCTCATCATCACAAACCATTGCCTCAAGGAGTGCGAGCGCATTTTACCATAGGCATGGCTACCTCTAAGGCCTTCATGAAAGGAGTAGACACAGCTTTCATCATGGAGGCACCACCTGTTCCACAGTCCATACTTTCACCAAGCACTACAAGCTGGACCAGGTCTCTAGGGCCAGGGCAGGATTTGCCAGGGCAATCCTGCAAGGATTCCTAGAATCCTCCCCCTCTGCCACCTCCCAGTATTCCTCCTAGCTGTGGTACTCTCTCACAGTATGAATACTGCAACATGGGAATAGAAAGACATAGAATAGTTGTGTAAAATCTTATCATAACCATAGATGCCCTTCTCTTCCATGTTACAATATTCCTTCCCAACCTCCATCCCCTGGATGTCCTCTATCTTCTGTAGGGTATACCCTCATTGCAGGCCACTCGTTGCAGCCCTGCAATGACATTTGCTTTTGCTTCTCCTTGGCCTTATAGTCTTTTTTCTGGGCTTCAAGTTCTGAGGTCTGTGCGTGTCAACGTCACATTTATACTCCAAGGTTTATGGCCCTACGTGTGACGTCCCACGCACCTGCGGCAGCCAGGTTTAAGCTTTTGTATAGGAGCCGACGGGTCGCCCGAGGGCTGGAAATCCCACAGTATGAGTACTGCAACATGGAAGAGAAGAACATCTATGGTTATGGTAAGAACTATTCTATCACTGACCATGGCATTGGTAAGGCCAATCTGTAACGAAATGAAATAATTTATTTCAAGAACAAAAAGTGAAATTGCTAGGCTTAAAATGTCCTGCAAGGGCAGCTAGCCTGGTAGTTACCTATGAACCTATAAAAATGCTAACCCAATACTAAATCCATCAAAAGCAAAAGTTATGCTCTTGCTCCCCAAAACCATACCCAGAGCTGAGCAAATACTGTTCACTCTGTCATAATATCCTCATTGAAACTGTCATTATTGCCAGATTTCTTGGTATTACCATAGACAGTTGGCTAAAATTCACCCTTCAAATGCAAAACATCATTAAAAAAATGTCAGAAACCAAACGTCTCTGTAGAGCTAAATACTACTTAACAGAAGCTTGCCGTAAAAGTCACAGCTACAGCCTGTCTTCTACTAACCCTAACATATGCCTCCCTAATCTTCACCAAGCTAGCCCACTGTTATATCCAGATTGTGACTTCTGTAAAAACTAGAACCCACCACTACTGCTCTAAGCAACTTTAATTGGCCTGAATACCTTGGTACCATGTTACCTAAAATATACCCAAATAAAATGAGTTCACTCCATTCTTTAAAAATAAAACAAATGACCACCTATTGACACCCGATTGTATTGGTACCCCAAGAGACCTACATTCACAGGACAGATCACTTGACTTAGTACACGGATCTCTTGCATCTTATGTTAATGCCATGTACTCCTATACTGTTTCAGTTTTGTGGAATACTGTCTTCATATCACTTAGACAAGAACCTAGCAAAATCAAATTTACAAAAGCTCTCTATTCCTGTCTTCTAGAAAAAGGGCTTTGCAAATGCTCACTTGCACCAGACTTGATCTCACATCTCTACCATTTAGCCTTTTCCAGTGTGCATTACTATCTGTCCTCTAACAACTTCAAACTTGCATTATTATGTATCATGTCACCCTTTCCAAACTGCACTACTGTCTGTCCTTTTACCCCTTCCAACCTGCACTGTCTTTCCTCTTACCCCTTCCATCCTGCACTGTCTGTCCTCTAACCCCTTTCAACCTGCACTGACTATCCTCTAACCCCTTCCAACTTGCACTGTCTATCCTCTAACTCCTTCCAGCCTGCATTATCTATCCTGTAACCCCATCCAACCTGCATTATCAATCCTCTTACCCCTATACCTGCATTGTCTGTCCTCTAACCCCTTCCAACCTGCACTATCTAACCAGTAACCCCTTATATCCTGCACTGTCTATCCTCTAACCCCTTCCAACCTGCACTGTCTATCCTCTTACCCCTACCTACCTGCAATGTCTGTCCTTTAACCCCTTACAACCTGCACTATGTATCCTCCAACCCTTCTAATGTGCACTGTCTTTCAAGTAACCCCTTCCAACCTGCACTGTCTATCCTCTTACCCCTTCCAACGTGTACTGTCTTTCATGTAACCCCTTTCAATCTGCACTATCTATTGTCTAACCCCTTCCAACCTGCACTGTCTATCCTCTTACCCCTTCCAATGTGCACTGTCTTTCATGTAACCCTTCCAACCTGCACTATCTGTCCCTCCAACCCCTTCCACCCTGCACTATATATCCTCCAACCTCTTTCAATCTGCACTGTCTATCCTCTTACCCCTTCCAACGTACACTGTCTTTCACATAACCTCTTCCAACCTGCACTATCTATTGTCTAACCCCTTCCATCCTGCACTGTCTATCCTCTAACTCCTTCAAACCTGCACTGTCTGTCCTCTAACCCCTTCCAACCTGCACTATCTATTGTCTAACCCCTTCCAACCTGCACTGTCTGTCCTTTTACCCCTTCCAATGTGCACTGTCTTATCACGTAGTCCCTTTCAACCTGCATTGACTGTCCTCTAACCCCTTCCAACCTGCACTATCTATCGTCTATCCCCTTCCAACCTGCACTATCTATCCTTCAACCCCTTCCACCCTGCACTATATATCCTCTAACCCCTTCCAACCTGCACTGCCTATCCTCTTACCCCTTCCAATGTGCACTGCCTTTCACGTAACCCTTCCAACCTGCACTATCTGTCCTCCAACCCCTTCCACCCTGCACTATATATCCTCCAACCTCTTTCAATCTGCACTGTCTATCCTCTTACCCCTTCCAACGTACACTGTCTTTCACATAACCCCTTCCAACCTGCACTATCTATTGTCTAACCCCTTCCAACCTGCACTATCTATTGTCTAACCCCTTCCACCCTGCACTGTCTATCATCTTACCCCTTCCAACGTGCACTGTCTTTCATGTAACCCCTTCAAACGTGCACTGTCTTTCACGTAACCCCTTCCAACCTGCACTGTCTATCCTGTAACCTCTTTCACCTTGCACTGTCTATCCTCTTACCCCATCCAACGTGCACTGTCTTTCATGTAACCCCTTCAAACGTGCACTGTCTTTCATGTAACCCCTTCCAACCTGCACTGTCTATCCTGTAAACTCTTTCAACCTGCACTGTCTATCCTCTTAACCTTTCCAACATGCACTGTCTTTCACGTAACCCCTAACAAACCTGCACTGTCTATCCTGTTACCCCTTCCAACGTGCACTGTCTTTCACGTAACCCCTTCCAACGTGCACTTTCACGTAACCCCTTCCAACATGCACTATTTTTCTCTTTTACACATTCAGCCACAGTCTGCATATTTTATTACTGAGCTTACAAGGACTGCATTGCCATATCCTCCATATTTATTGAAATCTCATATCCACCAAATGTACAATAGTGTGTAGCACAGTATACAATAAATTTCTACTATCAAAAAATATGTAATAATTTATAGAGAAGCACCACTATTAATGACATATTGTATCCATCTTTGAACTTTTCATTTTATACTGTATCAAGAATTATCCTGTGCTTTCTCTGACCTTCCATATTACCTTCTACAATGTTTTACTTAATATAGGCTTTCCTCCCCAGGACTCTGCTGAAAAGGGGTCTTTTCTTTGTTACAGTCTAAGATGTTTTACTGTTGAAAAATGAAATACCCTAAAAAATCCTTTAAACCGTGTTTATGCAGGAGGAAAGCCTCTCCCCCTCAACCCCTCGCACCCATGCTAGTTCTCTCTCTATATATATATATATATATTTATATATATATATATATATATATATATATATATATATATATATATTAATTCAGAGATCACCCTACAGTGGGGAAGGGGTTAAAACCCACTCCCCACTGTACAGTGATGTTTGGCAACAAGCTTACAGCATTTGTCATCATTCAGACATTTCGACTAAGCATGCCCGTAGCAAATGCATTCAACATTCTACACAGTCTATTAAATGAGTGTCTTCTGTCTTCCCCAATATCCAGCTCTTATTGACAGTTTACATATCCTTGAAAGTGATACCCCCACATGCAGCATTCTGTAGGAAGCAAGTCACTCCACCAAGTGGCCTTAATTTTGTCGATGAGAAGTTAAATTTCCCTCCCTTTGAACTGACCATGTCTTGCTTCGTAAAATTCTCATCATGAAAATCTTTATTTTGGATGGCTGTGAGATATGCTTGCACAATATCTGAGCATGAGCTTTTATGAAATTTGAGCCTTATATAATCATCCACCAGATGAAGGGGTTTCATGTATCACTAGATGTCAGTCATTCACTCAAGTTTCACGTCATACATTTTCAAGACGCTGCAAACTGAGTGGCTACTCTAGAAGTTGGGATGGGTTTACAACTGTAGTCAACCAGTGCATGCTAAATGTCTTACCTTAAGCCTGTGGTCAGGGTTTCAGATGATTCATTACTCTTCCTGTGTGCCATGAATAAAACTGCAACAGTAATCATTATCATAAACATAGTATAACAGTGTAATAAACTCTTCATGGAAACAGATGCTTGAAAACTGGCATCAGTGCTACATGCAGGATTCACACCCTTTGTTATACTTAAGGGGAAGTCTCCAGAGTTAGTTTCCTATTTTACTCCCTCCAAGTTCCACTTCAAGATCTCCTGCTCTGTGCAAAAAAATAACTGTACCTGACATCCTTAAAGATAGCGCAGCCTGCTGTCCCTTCTATACCAGACATCCTTAATGATAGCAGAGGCTGCTGTCCTTTCTATACCTGACATACTTAAAGGTAACACAGGCTGCTGTCCAGTCTATACCTGACATCCTTAAAGATAGCAGAGACTGCTGTCCCTTCTATACCTGACATCCCTAAAGATAGCAGAGGCTGCTGTCCTTTCTACGCCTGACATCCTTAAAGATAGCAGAGACTGCTGTCCCTTCTTTACCTGACATCCTTAAAGGTAGCGCAGGCTGCTCTCGCTTCTATACCTGACATCCTTAAAGATAGCACAGGCTACTGTACCTTCTATACCTGACATCCTTAAAGATAGCCCAGGCCGCTGTCCATTCTATACCTGACATCCTTAAAGATAGCACAGGCTGCTGTCCCTTCTATACCTGACATCCTTAAAGATAGCACAGGCTGCTGTCCCTTCTATACCTGACATCCTTAAAGATAGCAGAGACTGCTGTCCCTTCTATACCTGACATCCCTAAAGATAGCCCAGGCTGCTGTCCTTTCTATACCTGACATACTTAAAGATAGCACAGCCTGCTGTCCCTTCTATATGTGACATCCTTAAAGATAGCACAGGCTGCTGTCCCTTCTATACCTGACATCCTTAAAGATAGCACAGGCTGCTGTCCCTTCTATATGTGACATCCTTAAAGATAGCAGAGACTGCTGTCCCTTCTATACCTGACATCCCTAAAGATAGCCCAGGCTGCTGTCCTTTCTATACCTGACATACTTAAAGATAGCACAGGCTGCTGTCCCTTCTATATGTGACATCCTTAAAGATAGCAGAGACTGCTGTCCCTTCTATATCTGACATCCTTAAAGATCGCACAGGCTGCTGTCCCTTCTATATGTGACATCCTTAAAGATAGCACAGGCTGCTGTCCCTTCTATATGTGACATCCTTAAAGATAGCAGAGACTGCTGTCCCTTCTATATCTGACATCCTTAAAGATAGCACAGGCTGCTGTCCCTTCTATATGTGACATCCTTAAAGATAGCATAGACTGCTGTCCCTTCTGTACCTGACATCCTTAAGGATAGTACAGGCTGCTGTCTATTCTATACCTGACATTCTTAAAGATAGCACAGGCTACTGTCCCTTCTATACCTGACATCCTTAAAGATAGCAGAGACTGCTGTCCCTTCTGTACCTGACATCCTTAAGGATAGTACAGGCTGCTGTCTATTCTATACCTGACATTCTTAAAGATAGCACAGTGTGCTGTCCCCTTCTATACCTGACATCCTTAAAGATATCACAGGCTACTGTCCCTTCTATACCTGACAACCTTAAACATAGCACAGGCAGTTGTCGCTTCTATACCTGACATCCTTAAAGATAGCCCAGGCTGCTGTCGCTTCTATACCTGACATCCTTAAAGATGTCACAGGCTACTGTCCCTTCTATACCCGACATCCTTAAAGATAGCACAGACTGCTGTCCCTTCTGTACCTGACATCCTTAATGATAGCACAGGCTGCTGTCCCTTCTATATGTGACATCCTTAAAGATAGCAGAGACTGCTGTCCCTTCTATACCTGACATCCCTAAAGATAGCACAGGCTACTGTCCTTTCTATACCTGACATACTTAAAGGTAACACAGGCTGCTGTCCAGTCTATACCTGACATCCCTAAAGATAGCAGAGGCTGCTGTCCTTTCTACGCCTGACATCCTTAAAGATAGCAGAGACTGCTGTCCCTTCTATACCTGACATCCTTAAAGGTAGCGCAGGCTGCTCTCACTTCTATACCTGACATCCTTAAAGATAGCACAGGCTGCTGTCGCTTCTATACCTGACATCCTTAAAGATGTCACAGGCTACCTTCTATACCTGACATCCTTAAAGATAGCCCAGGCCGCTGTCCCTTCTATACCTGACATCCTTAAAGATGTCACAGGCTACTGTACCTTCTATACCTGACATCCTTAAAGATAGCACAGGCTGCTGTCGCTTCTATACCTGACATCCTTAAAGATGTCACAGGCTACTGTACCTTCTATACCTGACATCCTTAAAGATGTCACAGGCTACTGTACCTTCTATACCTGACATCCTTAAAGATAGCACAGGCTGCTGTCCCTTCTATACCTGACATCTTAAAGATAGCACAGGCTGCTGTCCTTTCTATACCTACCATCCTTAAAGATAGCACAGGCTACTGTCTTTTCTATACCTGACATCCTTAAAGATAGCAGAAACTGCTGCCCTTCTGTAACTGACATCCTTAAAGATAGCAGAAACTGCTGCCCTTCTGTAACTGACATCCTTAAACATAGCACAGGCAGCTGTTGCTTCTATACCTGGCATCCTTAAAGATAGCCCAGGCTGCTCTACCTTCTATACCTGACATCCTTAAAGATAGCCCAGGCTGCTGTCCCCTCTATACCTGACATCCTTAAAAGATAGCAGAGGCTGCTGTCCCCTCTATACCTGACATCCTTAAAGATAGCGCAGGCTGCTGTCCCTTCTATACCTGACATTCTTAAAGATAGCAGAGGCTGCTGTCCCCTCTATACCTGACATCCTTAAAGATAGCAGAGGCTGCTGTCTATTCTATACCTGACATCCTTAAAGATAGCAGAGGCTGCTGTCCCTTCTATAACTGACATCCTTAAAGGTAGCGCAGGCTGCTGTCCCTTCTATACCTGACATCCTTAAAGATAGCACAGGCTACTGTACCTTGTATACCTGACATACTTAAAGATAGCACAGGCTGTTGTCCCTTCTATACCTGACATCCTTAAAGATAGCAGAGACTGCTGTCCCTTCTATACCTGACATCCTTAAAGATAGCAGAGACTGCTGTCCCTTCTGTACCTGACATCCTTAAGGATAGTACAGGCTGCTGTCTATTCTATACCTGACATTCTTAAAGATAGCACAGTGTGCTGTCCCCTTCTATACCTGACATCCTTAAAGATATCACAGGCTACTGTCCCTTCTATACCTGACAACCGTAAACATAGCACAGGCAGCTGTCCCTTCTATACCTGACATCCTTAAAGATAGCACAGGCTGCTGTCCCTTCTGTACCTGACATCCTTAAAGATAGCACAGGCTGCTGTCCCTTCTATACCTGACATCCTTAAAGATAGCAGAGACTGCTGTCCCTTCTGTACCTGACATCCTTAAAGATAGCAGAGGCTGCTGTCCCTTCTATATGTGACATCCTTAAAGATAGCACAGGTTACTGTCCTTTCTATACCTGACATCCTTAAAGATAGCACAGGCTGCTGTCCCTTCTATGTGACATCCTTAAAGATAGCATAGACTGCTGTGCCTTCTATATGTGACATCCTTAAAGATAGCATAGGCTGCTGTCCCTTCTATACGTGACATCCTCAGGTTGTGGAAGAAAAAAGGCCATTCTGGCATTCCCCAGAGCTCTAGAAGTCAGATTAGATCCCTATCTCTGACAAATGATACTGGAGCAGTGATCACTGATGTTCTTCGTGTTTCACTGTTGCAGTCATTACATTTGGGTTATCTGCCTGCAGGTAGCCCTCAGCCGGCCTGAATACCAGAGTCTTGGATTCCTGCGTCAGATGTTGTCTCTCCTTTCATGACATCAGGTCTTCAGGGGTATAAAACATGCAGCCGACGCCATTACATCAGTCTTTCATGCCGTGCGGTGCCCGAAGCAGAAGCAGTTCGCAAGTGCCGGTCGGCCAACTCCTGAAATTTTAGTTTTCGAGTGAGTTTCAGATCCGAAGTCTTCAAAAAAGCTAAGTACCCCTTTGGGGATCCTTTTTCTTGCTCTTAACCGATGTCAGTAAAAGTTAACAATTGTCTTACCTGTGGAAAGCAAACACCTCATAAAGATTTTCATTTGTACTACATTCCTCGCTTAGGCCCAGATCACGACGTTCCTCGCTGTCGGTTTTGTGCCTTATTCAACCCCTGAACTATTCGTCATCGGTCTATTTTCGCAGCAAATTGTTTTGGTTCTCGGTTTAACTATCCAAAAATATTCATCCTCTTGAGGAACAAATGGGGGACTCCAGAGACAGACCTGTTTGCCTCCCCCCAGAACTACCAATTGGACAAATTCTACCCAAGGACTCCCCAAAGTCAAGCTTGGAAAGTGGATGCCCTGTCCTTTACCTGGGAAAGCCTCTCGGTGTATGCCTTTCCCCCTCTGCCTCTCCTCTCGAAGGTTCTGCTAAAGATCAAACAGGACAAACTATAGGACAATTCTTATTGCACCAGACTGGCCTCAACAGCACTGGTACCCCCTCTTGCGCAGCATGATACTGCTGGAACCATGGCACCTGCCTCAGACACCTTCTCTGCTGTCCCAGCAGCCGGGCCAGATTCTGCACCCTCAGCTTCAAACCCTGAACCTTGCGGCCTGGCTAATTCCTTGAGCTCTCCAATAACATCCCTCAGTAAGCAGGTGCTAGAGGTCATTCTGGAAGCAAGGAGACCTAGTACTAGAAAATCCTATGCTGAAAAGTGGAAAAGATACTGTTCGTGGAGCCAGACCCAGGGTATGGGCACTACGGTGCCCAGTTTACCTCATATTCTTCAGTACTTAACAGAAATGCTCCACAAGGGCCTATCCTTCGCGTCAATTAAAATTCATGCCTCTGCAATTTCAGCACATTATAATACTGAACCACCCCTCTTCTCTCACTCCCTGTTAAAGCAATTCCTCAGAGGGGCTAAAAATTTAAGACCCCCCCCAGGCGAGCCCTACTCCAGCCTGGGACCTTAACATTGTATTGTAAAAACTCATTCTCCCTCCATTTGAACCAGCTGCAACTGCAGAGTTGAAATTCCTTTCTTGGAAAACAACCTTCCTTCTAGAAATCACTTCAGCAAGAAGAGTGTCTGAATTACAGGTCCTCATGGCAGTGGAGCCCTTCAGTATCTTCAATGCAGGCAGGGTTTCCCTCAGGACCAATCCTTAATTTTTGGCCAAGGTGGTGTCTAGTGTGGCCCTAAATCAGTTCATTCATTTGCCTACCTTTTTTCCTAATCCACAAAACAAAGGAGAATGAATTCTGCACTCTTTGGACGTGCACAGACAACTAAGATTTTATTTGGACAGGACTAAGTCTCTCATGAAATCTGAACAGCTGCTAGCTGGCTGTGCTGCAGGGGCAGAGGGGAAGGCCATTTCAAAGCAAACCATTTCTAAATGGATAGCCCATTGCATTCATTTCTGCTATAAGCACCATGGAAAACCTGCCCCACAGGGGATAAGATCACATTCCACCAGGGCTGCATCTACCTCTACAGCCTTTCTCAGAGGGGTCCCTACCAGGAACATCCTAGAAGCTGCTACCTGGAGCTCTGTTCATACCTTCACCAAGCATTACCACTTGCCTATTTTTTTCTAAATCCAGAGCTGGTTTTGCCACTGCAGTTTTGCAGGGCTTAATAGCTGGTCCTAATGCTCTCTAACTTCCTCCTCCCTTCCTTAGCTTTGGGAATCTACCCAAATGTAATGACTGCAACATTGAAACACGAAGAACATAGTACAGTTGTGTACACTTACCATAAATGTAGGTGTTCGAGTGTATTCACTGTTGCAGTCCTGGTTACCCTCCCTCCAGCCCCCTGGCTTATCTTGGCTCTACCTTTCCTTCTTGTTTGGTGTATTTGAGATTTCTGGTGTATTTGCTTTTTGATGGAGGTGTACTATTACATATAAATGCTTCCCATTGTGGGGGCACCTGACATCTGGGGCAAGAAAAACTGATGTAATGGCATCGGCTGCATGTTTTATACCCCTGACGACCTGACGTCATGGAAGAAGAGAGAGCATCCGATGCAGGAATTCAAGACTCTGGTATTCAGGCCGGCTGAGGGCTACCTGCAGGCAGATAACCCAAATGTAATGACTGCAACAGTGAATACACTCGAACATCTACATTTATGGTAAGTGTACACAACTGTACTCTTTTGAACCTGAATTGCTATGGTGAATTTAATCACATCTATACTTTCTTTGTAACTAACAAGAGATGTTAACAATAAGAATGAGAGTCTCTTTTGTGAAAGAATGGTAAATACACTTAACCAAGCACTAAGCCTTTTTTTGGAGTTTAGTAGCTAAAATTTAGAAAAGAAAATAAGCAAAAAGTATTTCTAACAAAACAGGGCTGTGGAAGGGTTTGCCACCTAGGCATAGCCATGCAACTGACTAATAACCACAGACATTTGAATAATCATAATATGTGTACTGAATGTGAAAGTGTGAGAAGTTGAAGTAAGTTAAGGGAAGAGCAGCCAGTAGGTTTCCTGCATAATCTGTTGCTGTGACTTTATGTGAAGAATTCTGGCCATGTAATGAGGCATCTATACCGAAGTAATGTTGAGGGAATCTTGCAAATGATTGTAATGTTGGATAAGAGCAGCATCAGATGTTACACGGGGATACAAATGACTGTAATGTTGGATAAGAGCAGCACCAGATGTTACATGGGGATACAAACGACTGTAATGTAGGGTAACAGCAGTGCCAGATATTACATGGGAGTACAAATGACTGTAATGTAGGATTAGAGCAGCACCAGATTTTATATGGGGATACAAACGTCTATAATGTTGGGTAAGAGTACCACCAGATCTTATATGGGGATACAGATGACTATAATGTAGAAGAAGAGGAGCACCAGATGTTATATGGGGATACAAACGCCTATAATGTAGGATAAGAGCAGCACCAGATGTTATATGGGGATACAAACAACTATAATGTAGCATAAGAGGAGCACCAGATATCACATGGGGATACAAACAGCGATAATGTAGGATAAGAGCAGCACCAGATATTACATGAGGATACCAACAGCGATAATGTAGCATAAGAGGAGCGCCAGATATCACAGGGGAATACAAACAACTGTATTATAGGATAAAAGCAGCACCAGATATCACATGGGGATACAAACGACTATAATGTAGCATAAGAGGAGCGCCAGATATTACATGGGGATACAAACGACTGTAATGTAGCATAAGAGGAGAACCAGATATTACATGGGGTTACAAATGACTGTAATGTAGCACAAGAGGAGCACCAGATATTACATGGGGATACAAACGAATGAATTATAGGATAAAAGCAGCACCAGATATCACATGGGGATACAAACAACTGTAATGTAGCATAAGAGGAGCACCAGATATTACATAAGTGATACAAATGACTGTAATGTAGCATAAGAGGAGCACCAGATATTACATGGGGATACAAACGACTGTATTATAGGATAAGAGCAGCACCAGATATTACATGGGGATACAAACGACTGTAATGTAGCATAAGAGGAGCACCAGATATTACATGGTGATACAAACAACTATAACATAGGATAAGAGCAGCACCAGATATTACATGGTGATACAAACAACTGTAATGTAGCATAAGAGGAGCACCAGATATTACATGGTGATACAAACGACTATAACATAGGATAAAAGCAGCACCAGATATTACATGGGGATACAAACGACTGTAATGTAGCATAAGAGGAGCACTAGTTATTACATGGTGATACAAACAACTATAACATAGGATAAGAGCAGCACCAGATATTACATGGTGATACAAACGACTGTAATGTAGCATAAGAGGAGCACCAGATATTACATGGTGATACAAACGACTGTAATGTAGCATAAGAGGAGAACCAGATATTACATGGTGATACAAACGACTATAACATAGGATAAGAGCAGCACCAGATATTACATGGTGATACAAACGACTGTAATGTAGCATAAGAGGAGCACCAGATATTACATGGGGATACAAACGACTGTAATGTAGCATAAGAGGAGCACCAGATATTACATGGGGATACAAATGACTGTAATGTAGCATAAGAGGAGCACCAGATATTACATGGTGATACAAACGACTATAACATAGGATAAGAGCAGCACCAGATATTACATGGGGATACAAATGATTGAATGTAGCATAAGAGGAGCACTAGATATTACATGGTGATACAAACGACTGTAATGTAGCATAAGAGGAGCACTAGATATTACATGGTGTTACAAACGACTATAACATAGGATAAGAGCAGCACTAGATGTTACATGGGGATACAAATGACTGAATGTAGCATAAGAGGAGCACTAGATATTACATGGTAATACAAACTACTATAACATAGGATAAGAGCAGCACCAGATATTACATGGTGATACAAACGACTGTAATGTAGCATAAGAGGAGCACCAGCTTTTACATGGGGATACAAACCGATAATGTAGGATAAGAGCAGCACCAGATGTTACATGGGGATACAAACGATTATAACAGAATAAGAGCACCACCAGATATTAAGTCGGGATACAAACGACTGTAATGTAGGATAACCGCAGCACCAGATATTACATGAGGATACATTAGGACCTTGCAGTACGTTTAATGGAGGAGGGTGTAAGTGATACCTTGAGAAACACCAAAAGAAGAACTTCAGTAATGCTGTACGTATAAAAATAAAAAGCTAGTTACATTAGAATACATGAGCTGGACATCTCTTGTTTTTAAAAAAACAAGTAAGCTACAGATTGAATTTGATGTTCAGAATGTTAATGTGGATGTTAATACATAGGTTTTTTGGGTCACATGCTGCATGCTGCCATTTTCTGAGTTTCTACAGCTGATGTGCTTTTTGTGTGCATATTCCTTGCAGGCCAGCTTTTTGATTATGTTGTAGACATTCGGAATTATGTTTCAGTTCCACATATTCATTTGATAAACATTGTAATTCAGGTTTCTTTATTCTTTCCTAGGTCTAGTTCTGGAATTAAATGGATTGAAAGAACGAGTTAGTACAGTTCGCAGTAAATGCCAAAACATAAGTGAGCTACTAAAAGAGCCAGTGCTTACACTGAAAGCTTTGTCAAATGGTAAGAATAACATTTCCTGCAGTGGTGAATATCATTCTTTGCTGCATTCATTGTTATTTCTTGAAACTAAATTGATTGCTTCTTCCTTAATATCATTTGTAAGTCTGTAAATCCACCTGTCCCTTGTTCATTGGTAGGTACTAGGCTTGTAGTCCCACAGACCATTAAGGATCCTAGCCCAAATTCCCAAATTTCCCCAAAGTACTGTTTGTTTAAATGATTTGCTCAAAGTTTCATAGCAGGCAAATGAAGGTGGAAAGATTCAAACATTGTATCCTTGACTCATGGAGTAGTTCATTAACAAGTCAGAGCGGTGTCCTAACTGTCATATGTGTATTTATTAGGAATTAGTCAGTACAGTGGGGCCATTGTGAGGCATGAAGAGAGAAGCAAAATCCTCTCATGGCACCCAGGGCGTTGATTTAATACCTAGTAAATGCACTTCCTGTGTGGGACTTTTGCAGATGTAACATGAGATGTGTTACAAAAAAACATACTTGTTAGTACATGTTGCATAATTGTCTGTTTTGCTAAGAAATAGTGAATGTTTTGTTCAGCTTAAGGAGATAACATTTGAGAAACAGTTAGGCGCTCTCTAATTTTTCACTGAAGATAAATCTTTAAAAAAATGTGTTTTTTTTCATTTAAGACAGAAATGAAAGCTTGCAAAACTGTGTGGGAAACAGTGACTTTATTTTATTAACATTTTTATTTTGGGCGGTGCAGCGTTGCAGCAATTACACTTGTCTCCAAGGTCTTAGTCATCCTGTTTGGTAATAGGTTGGGGTGACTCCTTTGTAGAGATTACAGAGCCTCCCTTTGGCTGGACATATTTTCCCTGTGGAGCCTTCCACTCACAGTGATGTTCAGATAGAATGAACTGACAATTCTTCTCATTTTCTGTGTGTGTGTGCTGTAGTGAACTGACATTACTTTCAGGGGTGGTTCCACATTTTAACACCCATTACTTCCTCACAGTCTTGAATTGGGTAAAATGTTTTTTGGAAAATGAATAAACCAATTTCTGATTTGTGTTTTATAGACATTTGGAGTTTTCTGATAGTTAACTATTCAAAAAGAAATTGAAAACTAGTTTCTTAATGGCCAGAGTATTTCTACTTGAGCACACTTATTATTGCTGTGACCAACTCTTTGTATATGTCCAAGTAGAAAATAGTGTGTGGTAGTGGTCATTATTAAAATCATCAAAACTTTAAAGAGAAGAACCACCACATCATCTGCTTTATGGAATAGTTATCAGGAAAAATCTTTTATTTTGGAAAGAAAAAATGCCAGCATTTATTTTATTTCCAAGTTTACCATCACATAACAAACTCCATAAGGTACAGTGCACAGGTTAAACCAATAACCAAAAGTGAAAAAAAAACACTGAGGGATATAAAAGTCACTTTACTAAAAGCAAACCAAAAAAGTATTGAGCGCTTTCGCTAACAGCAGGGACATCATGAGAATAAAAAACATGCATGTACTCAGGTTCTTTTAAATACACAGCTTTATTACTGTCGTATCATAATAAAATAAGTTAATTAAAGCAATGTTACACATTTCACAAACATACTATATCCAATCTCACAAATAAAATAGAGAAATGTGCCACTGAAAAATCAAGTACAAATAGTTTAAGTAAGTTAGAACTTCATAAAATTATAATTTATTCAACCTGGTCTTTAAGGCTGAAGCAATAGAAATAGTGTAATTTAGCCCTGGGGGGCAACATGGCAGCTAACCTAAGCTGCATGTAAAGTTCCCTGTTGTGTAATACATTCTTCCAGTCACCCCCGTTAATGCTAATTTTAAGAAACGTTTTGAGAATAAGTCCGGGTACAGTAAGACGAAGTTGAGCATTGTCCCGTATGGCAGTTGTGGGCAGTGTTCCTACATTTCACATGAAACAGAAGTTATTTTAAACAACGTTATGCAATCTAAGGTTATGCTTTTAAAGGTAATTGCAACACTAGTAAAATAGTGTATCTTGTTAAGTGTAAGAGCTGTTGCAGTTTTTATATAGGTAAAATGGCACAGGCATTTAAGACCAGAATTTATGAACATGTTAATGATAGCAGGAATGGGAAAGAGACGAATGCTCTGTATAAGCACTCCATAAAATGTTCCAACTTTACTA